>NW_008751884.1:181640-225673 GCF_000715545.1 Opisthorchis viverrini | reverse complement strand
CGTCTTCGAGGAGTTGAGAGCCCCTACTTCTACGTCGTTCATCAAACCTGACCTAATCGCTGTTCGAGATCGCCGTGCAACTGTAATCGTCGTCAGCATAGTCTCGGATGTGCGTGCAGTGACAGTGTGGAATGAGAAGAAGCAGAAGTATGGTGCTGATGAACATTCCCTCGCCATATTCTCAGCCCTACATGCCATCGGTTGTGATATCGACTTTTTGGTTCACCAACCAATGATTATCTCTTATCGAGGGATCTGCTTTCCTCAATCCGCTAAGGCTGTTATTGGACTGGGACTTCCTAAGGTCGCAGTCAGTGACTTGTGTTTGCTTGCGATTGTGGGCTCCCTGCGTACTTATGACACTTTTATGCTTGGCACATGGCGGTGAAGGTACGTTTTTGCCATTTAATCTCACACGAGACCCAGTATGACGGACACTTTGTTGCCTGATGTGCGAGTCTTTACTGTGCTAGCGCACACTGCGCCTTGAAGAGCATTCACCATTGTTTGTCCGTTCTTTGGTTGTTGGTCTTTAGACGCGTGTTCCCATACCAAAATCTTTACATACTTTGGGATTCACCTCATCAGACTGGCACTATCCTTGGCATGATTTCGAATGAGACGTTTCTCTCTTTTCTCCCATATTCTCCTGTTACTCTTTCGCATTCATCGCTTGCGTTCACTTTTTATGTTTGTGACCATGCTCTTCAAAAATAAAATAATAAATGATAATATGTGTTTGTATATCTTCCGCTGGAGCAAGACACACTTGGTCTTTAGGGGGAGCTATCTGTGGATAATGTCCCATGAATCCCCGTGTGGATATGAATAGCATGAAAAATCTCTCCCTCGGGTACAGGTGTCCATTCAGCTGTGTAGTTAAATTACGCCCATAATGCGAAAACACTTGCCGCTGCTCTGAGGAGGACTTAGTGAGAAGTTTCTTTCTTCCGACCATATAGTGCTTTTTGACAAATACGCTCACTCATTTGCAAATCAATTTGGTCTTCATGGGGCACTCAACTGAATCTCTCGTTTATGAAGTTCTTCAACTAAGTGTGCTGCACAAAGGCCACCTCATGTTTCGTGCTTTTATTGAAGACGCTGATGGGTTGTTCAATGCCCGATGTGTCATTACTTTGATATGATCGATTTCGTGGCGCATATCTGGCGATTCTAGTTTAATCTGTAATGTAGTCAAAGTTGCCTGCGAACATATATTCCGCTACTAAATATGGTGATGACAAGAGGTGAGATGCTTGAGATGAGTACCATTTTGTCAGCTACTCCATGGTCCAATCGTGCAGCACAAATCATCGATTAAGCATGTCCTAACATGAATCACTTAATAACGATTCAACCATGTCAGGTAACAGCCTAGGTAACTCTCACTAGTGTGCTTCATTTACAGTCAGACGATTCGGCGCTGCATGTCCCTCAGCAGATCAGATTTATTTTATTTTTTATTTATTTATTATACGACGGTCCAAAAAGACCATTTGAACTGGCTGAATGATCTTCCCCTTAATCTTGTTACTTCCACTTCATTAGTAGTGGGAATATTTTGAAGTCTCTGAAAGGCAAAATTAGCCCACGGCCACTTTTTTCGGGTTCTTCCTCATTAACAATATTAACAGTGATTCCGAAAGAAACACAACAGGGTTACTCTCCTTTTGGAATGTTAGGCATCAGTTGGATGCAGATTGGAAGATGCAATAGGTTTGTTGAATATCTAAGACGGCTACACACCTTCTTCGAGTTATTTGCACTCAATCCTAGATGATGGCAGACGCTGGCAACCAAACTTTGTCTGTCGTCCAGAAGGAGTTAGTACGGTACCACCCGAATTTCTTGTTGAGTTCCGTAAAAATCTTATCATGGCAGACCATGCTGCCGGATTGTGCCTCGGTCACTGCAGAGCAAGCAGCTACAAAGTCAACAGCTGTGCTCGTCCGCACGCCAAAGGATATTATCACATTAAGCTGTTGGGTTAGACACTTAACCAAACGCTTCGCAGTTCGAATCGGCTGTTCATCCACCCGTTTATTCAAAATTTCCAAAGCAATGCTGTATATGACTTTCAACGATAAACTTCTTAATACATTGTGATCCTATAATATCACTGCAAAAATATCATGGCGCTTAAGCTAAAACTTTTCGAAATATGCTTGTTGTGAACCATGATTGCATGACCGTTCTTTACTTATTAACTCCCTTACTTATTTTTGACCGCATAAAGCCGACGCTGAACCTCTGCAATGTCCATTTTCATGAAATTCCGATTTTAAAAGATCTTCTACCATAGGCTTCGGAGGTGTCACCCGCAGTTCCCTTTGGGAGTCATTTGCGTAGTTGTATATTTGCTTGAGGGAAACGTTATCGTGCCGTCAAAGATTGATTGTTGCTGGGTCGGAGCACAAAGTTTAGCAACGCACAGATTTGAAAATGAAGTAACTAACGATTTCTCCTGGAAGCAAAGGGGTTTCGCATTTGTGCAAGCGCAGCTACGGGTATTCGTATATGGCTCATGAAAGCGTGCTGCTATCTATACATAGTGCTTACTGTTTAGTTGCGGTCCACAGTGACCCCATGGTGTATCTCATCTCCAGCACTGACTACCGATTCGAAAAAGTTGCTCAAAAGAAATGGGCTTATCAAATAGAATGGAAACATTGAGTAAAATATACCGGATTGGTCACCAAGTAGTGCTTAGGATTGTTGTCAGGTGAAAGCATGCCCCTTTGTATTTGTAAAGATTTCAGCAGTTATTGATTTTCGGTTTTGTTCTTTCTGAAGACTAAACTGAAGTACCGACATAATCAGGTAATTGACTACTGAAGTTTGCTGCAGATAGGCTGGGGAGTACGTTTACCGTTATAAACTTCAGTTTGCCAAACGACATACCGGATTTATAGAATGCCCGAAAGATACAAATTTGGAATACCAGTTAAAGGAAGAGAGTTCTTGCTACGTAGTTATTTATTGGAAAGCATAAACTGAAAAGCTGCACACAATTGGGCAGGAAATAAAACTCTCATATGCATCGTGCTTATAAAAACTGAATATCCGTGCTCTTCTTGAAAGCATCTTTCTGAACGTTCCTGGATATTCATTGGCTATCACACAATTGCAAACGAATGCTACAAGGCAATCTCACAAATTCCGTATTACATCCCGCTTTCCAACAGACGCAGTGCGAAGTTACGTGAAAACATTTCTGGCATGTCTCATCAATGGTATCCACCGTTACATGAGTATCATCCACTTATTTTTCGATTTCTTTAGTGTTCCAGAATGAAAAAAGATGTCTAGATACCGACTGCTGTTTTATGAACTCAATGAATGTGGGGGTAAGTTACATGCGAACCCCATTGGTTAATCGCTTTTTTGAATCACCTTGAAAAAGCACGAAAACCAATCCAGATCAAAGTTCAGCAAATCGTTTTGTCTCCTTGCCTGTGTCTCCATATACTTCAGAAATACATAAATCCTGGTTTCATATGTGATCAGGAAAAACATTTTGGCACGCGGCTGTTCTTAGGAACTGACCAAGATCTCGGAATCAGAATCCAGGTTCAAGTAGCGAAAAATGGAAAGCAAGGTTCCGAAAATGATTCTTAATCCTTGTGTATCTGTGATAATTTCAGGACGTTTATAAGGGCACTTGTTCTCCGAAGCTTTACTCCAATTGCATAGCCCACGTTAATACTGATCAACGTTTAAAACAAGCTAGATGTACGTTAGTAACGCCTTAAGGATACTCCTATCCGCTCGAGTTTATAGTCCACTTCGATAACCCAGTAGCCATTCAGATCTTCGAATTTTGGTAAAGTGGGAATCATGAGAATAGAGCGCTAGGTGAATCCACTTTATACATTCGCATCTACTGAAATAAAAACTTAAAACGAAGGTGGGGCAGAAAAAGGACAAACTCGCCTCGAGTACGGAACCATTCTTGACCTGGATCAGTAATTATACCTCTGTGTTCACAGTGGTAGCTTCGATCGATTTGAGTATCTGTATCTGGTACCACATTGGTGGTTTCTGACAGGCGAAGTGAACTTTTACGTACCAAAGCCAAGATAATATTTGATCCACATGCAATATTTTCGATAGTTCCCCCTACATAAGTTTGTATTTGCAGTGGTTAGTGGACAAAACTGAATTTAATAACCTTATCGGCATCATCGGAATTCCCCTTGAATACGAATTCATCTTGAGTTGCGCAGCACAAATTGCTGACCTCATCCAGCGTCCGTATCTTGCTGGCTTTCCGAAGTGAAGTGCATAGTAGTAACTTTTTTCATAATTTGCGCTAGACGGAAGCTGGTAAATTATGGTACCGTGTCGTTCAAACGGAGCACAGAACACTGAACTGATATATTTCTATTTCTTCGAGAAAGCAGAATTGCTGTTTTGTTTGGACTCACGAATACGACTCACTTAGGAACGTTCATGAATTCGATCCTTAAGGTTACACCGTCTGTCCTATCCTGCTTAGTTCAGTCCAAAATCATCATTAATTTCGACAACAAGGAATCGTCAAACTAATACCGACCGTCCATTCTGTGTTCGAAGTTTCATCCGATGACACTACTGCCTATTGATGGCTGGGTTAATGTTCTTGGACCCAGCTTGTGTAGCACAACTGGCACATATTCGCAAACCCTTGTAAATAAACATGTAATTTTTCCAAGTTTGTAGGTGCGTTACCAAATCTCTAAGTGAAAAAAACGCCGCAGGTGATGTGTAACCTGTAGTCGTAATCTCCCTCTATCGATCAGTCGTTATCTGAACGTGTGGGACCACTGCACTAGAAAAAGAAAGATTTAAAATGTGAAACATAATGTGACTGCGTAAGTAAAAGCAAACATCACCTATAACACTTAGTTAATGTCCTAGTCCGACGCTTGTACAACGTACATGACTTTATCGGACAGTTAGTATCATGGCCTCTATGCATGGAATTTGCTTCAGGCTTAACGCAATTAGCTTAAGCAGGTGTCGGATCCGTATGATAGTCATTGATGAATAGCAGATATATTTTGGATAGCAAGCAACAATACCCTCGTCAAGCATAAAATCATCCATTTTGAGCCAGAAATTCCTCTCACATTATGGAAAGCTTTCCCCATTGGGGAACAGCACAACAAAAAATTGTTTGTTTACATAATTTCGTCCTCATGGTGATCTTTGAATTTAGTATTGTAAACCGACAGGTTAAGTAATCAAATAGTCGCTCGGATTTAGCTCACTTTGGGTGCATGAGAACGGAGGTATTGCCAGGTTTGCCAAGCGTAGAGAGGAGCAGCAGTTCCAACCACGGACCTCCGACCAGTAAGACTTATTCTTATTACACCAGCCTTAAACCGGTTCGATGTCACTCGGAAAGTTTTCACCTATTCACACCGGATAATGCATGCGTTTTGAATAAGAACATTCTAGTGAAGGTGGACTTCTGCTTGCTTAGACCGATATAGAGAGAACCGAATCAATCAAGAGTGACTGAACATCCGCTGGGATACAATCGATTAGCATTGGTTAGGAACGATAAAATTTATGTAAGTTTAGTCGAACACCTGAAGCTGAAAAGTAATTGTGGCTCAATGTGTGTTGAAGACACCGCCATATACAAAGCATAGGTTTGAAAATACGATTTCCGGTTGCACATGGATAGGATACATGGAAGTCTAATTTGGATTTCACAGTCCCTCATAAAAGAATTTTTAAGGAAAAAAGCGCGCCCAGCATCAAGATGGCATAATACTGGGCCGTTCATTTTCATAGGGAATTACCCGCAAGGTTTCCTGAAAACTCTGTTAGCCACTACAGGTTTAGTCCTTCCTGAGGATCATCAGGTAGGGTGATCACCAAGAATCCACCAACTTTATATTCCTCTTGAACTTCTCGTCAGTATAACAGCTATTTTTTCACAGGAGGCTCACCTGGGACTCAGCTGGGTCGCAACTGAGTGTCATACACAAAGGTCACCACATTATAAACGATAAACGGATGAAATTTCAAATTTATCTGAGGATACGCATAGTAAACGGGCGCCGTGAAATTGGTGTGAACCACTCAGGTAGTCCGTCATCAAAAAAATTGCTTGATTAGTGCACACTTGGGGCACATATCGTCTGCATCGTTTCTGTTAATAATGAAATATGTTACCTAGTTTGTCAGAATGACATTGAGCAGTTTCACAGATCACCTGTAATAAGAAGACAGTATACAAGCCACAAAATCATGGGATTTCTACAAATATTTCTCGAAAATGAAAAATGAAGAAAAACGCCTTACAAGGTCTGGTCATAACTTACTGATATGGCAGTGTGAAACTTACTCTTCCACAACTGCGGAAACAAGCAAATGCGTCGCTCTGCAGAACCGGGAAAGCCGTATCGGCGAATAAGTTCCGGAAACTAGTAGTGATGAATTGGGAATAACGTCATACTAACTTCAAATGCAAAATTCCATTTAGGATCGAAAACGACTTTTACTGAGAGCTAATCATATATCATAGTCATATTAACTCGATTTCTGTCCTGGCAATAATGCAAGAAGGGTTCTCTTCATTTCAGAAGTGCTTGGTAAACAATCGGTAGTTTTTAACCAGGCAACTTTTCGCCTTGACACGAAAACCTGATCAGGCGAAGTGACCGGGTAACCAGGTTGGCCAGGTTTAGGGGCAGACAGAGAACCAATCAGACTAGAACACTATATCAGTATTGAATGTCAGTTAAAGGGTATTGTCAGTTTGTGCGTTTGCCTAAAGGGGTTGGGGGAATTTTCAAACTATTTTCGATTGATTTCGGACCCTCAATCTTCCGGTCCAATGTTCCTCAATTGATTATTCAGTCTGATTACTACTGGTGGATTTATTTTATCTGTGTGGCCTTTTAAGTGCAACGGGAAAAAACGTTTTTGAAGAAGACGTGAAAAGTTCGGTGTGATTGAGTGCACTTCTTCTGTTGATGACCCTTGTTTCTGACTGCGCGTCAATTTGTGTCAGATCCAATGATGGCGAACTGTTCTCCACACTGTTTTATTAATACTGGGATACTTGACGACTTCCATCGCCTCGGCCACCATTTCATGTGAGGTGAACCGTTGTTCTCACCTCAAAACCTCAACTCTTTCTAAATCTGTTCCATTTCCACTGCATGTTTCGCCATTGCTGGGTTTTTCAGTAATGCTCCGTGTTCATCTGCTTTTCTCATCCACCTGTTTATCGTTCTTTTGCGCTCTCCGATTCTGATGTGAAGTTCCCTGGACATCCGTCCCATGTGTATCTTAGTGCAATCGTTGCATTTGCCACCTGTCGTCCTTTGCGCTCTCCGATTCTGATGTGAAGTTCCCTGGACATCCGTCCCATGTGTATCTTAGTGCAATCGTTGCATTTGGTTTTGTAAATTCAGCTACTATTGTTTATAACCACTTTCATGTCTCAAGCATGCGCTGCGAAAATCATCGACAACGGTAGTATAGCAATGCGCTTCCTTTCAGAAGGACCCTCAGTAAACTCAGGAGGTGAACATGTGTTCGTCATGAGGAACATTCAATATGCAAAAGGCACTGAAGATGAATGCTTCAGGGATGTTAATTTTTTAGGGAGATAACCCTAGAAAGGATTGTTAACACTGCACAACAATGTTTCAGTTAACTATTCTGCCTGGTGCACATATGTCTGTCCATCCTGTTCATTGCCAGTTTTCCTGTCAGAAAACGCTCCATCTCAGATTGATTTATCTGGGTATCGGTCATGTCTGTCCATGGTTAAATCCACTATGGTGTTAAACTTTACTAGCAGTTTAGTTCTACCCATATGTCCAATCCTCATCCGACTACGTTGTTTTATTAAGCTTTCACTATCAGAATAGGCTATTGTTGCCAGGCCTCGCTTTCATTGTGCACAGGTGCACCGACCAGATGTGGAAACGATTGGATGGGCAGTATATGGGTGCTGTCATTGGTTCAGCCGATCAGACTTTTCTGAACCAGAAATTGTGGGGCACGCAAAACCGACGCATTAATGGTCACAGATGGATTAGCGTGTGGTAGATCGGCAAATATTCGATAAATCATTGCAGTGAAATGAACGTGGTCATAATCCTATGCCTGTTGTTATCGGCCAGAGTGAGTTAAACTTCCGAGCACTGTTAGCTAGATTCAATTATATCAGCTTCTTCTAGTGTATCGTTTGAATTGCTAAATACTAAAACATGCAATGCCATTCAGGTACGCACTGTTCTCATTCTCATTTTTATGAAAATTTTCCTGCGATATGCTGTGCTCTTGTCTGTCTTAGTTACTCTTTGGTATTGTACCTTTGAAGTCCAGGCTAACCAAATTATCATCATATCACTGCTGTTATGTCTCCAATGATTCCTAAAGTCGATTCCGGAGACGTTCATTCAATTTCATGTGAACTTCCTTCTTTTTAATCTGAATGGATGGCTTCTGGGTTGGTTCCGATCATCTTCCAGTTCATATCCTTACTTTGGTTTCTTGAGTAACGTGGGTGAAAACTAATATTTTATTTGTTTGAATTACGTGTCACTGAAAAAAGGGAGGCGTAAAAATGAGGAGACTTCCTAATCACTTGAAAGTTCAAACTGCTCTGTGTAGCTATTTAGAATACTACCTCATGCTGTGCTAGAAGTTAATAGCAGATGCGGTGTCAAATATCCCGCGGGGATCATGATGGTGACTAGGAGGCTAATTAAACTAATAGCAAAACCGTTTGATTCTTAACTCCTATGTCCTGTTTCCCTTTGATTTCGTACGTAACATAGAAATGGCGGTCAAATGTCACATCTGAGGGCAAAGCAGCATATCACAGGTCTCACCACATAGAAGATTTGGACATCGTTTTGCGAACCTCAAAAATAGTTGGGTTGTTTGACCTTGACTGCCGTTAATTAGGTGAATAACTGAATGGAGCATTGCCACGCTGGCCCAACAGGATTTTTCATATTGAGGGGCAATGACTGAAACAACGATATTCATCCATGTTCCAGTTGCATGAAGTTTTTCATACTAGACTCACAAATATACCTGAGATAGGCTTCCACCCCCCCCCCCACTCCTAATTCAACGGGCGTGATTTTCACTAATCCAAAATCAGTGTATGAGTTCACGGATTAGTTTGAAACTGTGACAACTTGCAGGTCTGATTATGACACAGCTTTCTGGATCTATTTTTATTTCACTAAAGAGCAACTCGTCCTGAATTCCTATAGGCGATATCAGAATTTTCACCTGGTTTTATAAAGCTACATTAGTGAGCTATTCAGACGGCCGTATAGAATCTGTTCAAGTTTTCCCACTTATCCAATTTTTTACCTAACCGTGCTTATTGAAATGTCAGTTTGCCTTACATAATTTTCTTAGTACATGGAATTTCGAAACCTTCATTGGTGATTGAGGTTTCCAGAATTCTGAATAATGGTCTAATGCCTAAGTAAACTAGGAAAGAGTTGTAAATGATATGTAGTGTGGACTTTCAACACCACCGTTCATAACACAAGCTCCAACCACCTTCTCAATAGAAGCAGCGGAAACAGACTCCTTCGGTAAATAGATGGACCTGAACTCTATGCTGATATATGGGTGCGTCTTCCAAACTATTAACTTGATATCCACAGTTTTTACTGGTAAAGCGAGCAGTTTTGAAAAAGTGTGGGACGTCTGGGGAGGTAGAGGCTACCTTTTCAAGTATGGAAAATTCTGGAGACATATGAGAATGTGCTGCGAGTTACCTGGGTAATGGACTTTGTTTGAATAAGTTTGTTGTAGGCCTTCAGGATCAGTTCTCACAAAATTGGCCGCATGATTTTTGTGACAGACTTTCTTGATCACGCTTTTCGATGAGTCCAATTTCGCAGAAGATGTTGTTTGCACCAAAAGTGGATATAGGAAATGTTTGAGAGTGATTTGAAAGCTTTCTCTCCGTTTTTGATTCTATTCCCATGTATTCATGGGTGGCATTCAGTGATTGCTTGAAATGATACTTCAATGACTTGGACACTGATTAAGATTGTCAAAAAGCCTAAACTAAACACAGGTGCATATATCTATAACCGTTTTAGTAACCCAACATTTTCGTTTTCAGCATTTTTTGCTAGCCGCAAGTGCACATCCATCAATTATGATGTCTTAGGTATCTGGTTCGTCAAACTTCTGCATCAACTTCCGCATCATCCTCTGTTCATCTAGAATCAGGGCATCGACCTCCAATGGTGATCATTCTGCCACACATGCAATCCAGACCACCTATGCACCAGTTGGCCTCAAATCTAGTTGAGGCAATTTTTGACAGTGTTTCGTGAGCTATAACTAGGATCAAACGTTTGTTTTTAATTACCAGGTACAGCGAGAGTGAACATCATTGTATCATCCTTTTCTGTCCTGTTTCGTCAAATCAACCCAACATTATGTGTTGTGCCATTCTTTTGATTGCGTTGTTTAGTCTTCTATCATTATGAGTATAAAAAATACGAACCAAACGCAAAAACACTCCGTGGAATGTAAGAAGTATGATAGTGCCTGAGGCAAACGTACACTATAGCTTCCCAAAACCATTTACTTGTCACCTAATACTTTCATTTCATATGCGTTGCCAAACCAAACTCTGGGCTGAATTGTCAAGCTTGTGCTTAAACATTTGCGAATGTGACAGATCTTAGAAAGAGCTCGATGGGTGTTGTTCCAAAGATATTTTTTGTCTTGTATTCTTGTAGCCCGTTAGCTTTGTACTCCGTGGTCTTTGGTCTTCAACAATGATCCTTTTCCTTTCAGGGGTACCAGTTCCATTCGCAATGAATGGAGAAATAAAGTGCAAGAGATTACCTGTTTTATATCCCTCTATGATCAGGAAATGATCATATAGGTGAATCATTCCCTATCTCGTTTTTCAGGGAGACATAGCCAACAACATTGTTGGGTTCTCGTTAATTTTACATTTAGAACTGGGAAGTTTGCTGAAAATTGATTGCCGTAAAGGGGCCGCATTTCTTCAGTGCTTACTGATGGTAACTGAGTCTATTAAGTTAGCCTTTGGGTAACGTTCTCACCCTGCTACCTTCCGTGGTATTTCGAGCAAGTCTTGGCTATAAAGGTGAAATTCAAATATTCCTGTCTCAACTCACATTTCCTCCTTTTAGTTACGCTGTTCTCAATCATATGTTCACCATTTATAATGAAGTCGTAATTGGATTTTACTCAGTATTTAGGCGTGAACAAACCGGATGTGAACTTCCTCATGTTAGCCCTGAATCAGCAAAAAATAACAAATTATGCTTTTCAGTCGACACGGGCTGAAATAAGACATTTGAAACTGATTATTTCTCCCTTGAACATTTATAGTCAGTTTCATAAAGCCCGTATAAAATTACCTTAGACAAGGGCAAACTAGGGGAAATAATCTGGTATTTATTTCTAGTTATTTGTTCTCTACTCACTACACAGGATAACAAAAATATCATTTGGAATAAGAATGCGATACTTGGCCTCTGCGGCGAAAATCTAGTTTACTCATATTCGGGGATACATCACTAGAACAGTATTTTGACTGCATCAAGTAAATTTTATACAGAAAGAAACGCTGGAGTAACCTGGTTATTTAGTTAGTTAGTTACGTACGAGAAAAATAGCATGTGATTGTGCAACAGTGTGATTTCCGTAATACCGCTCCACCCGTTTCCGCATCCGGTCTTCCACAAGCTTCATCAACTGAGTTGTGCATTCCAGCAAATCAGACACTCTTCTGTTTGCGCGTACATGTCCCTAGTCAGAGTGAACTCACCGCAATTTAAACCACAATTCTCATACTTTTCAGGTATCAAGTTTACTAGTCACAGTTGTTGGCTCGTAGCTCTACTGCATTAGGTCTACTTGCTTTCAAAGGTGTAAACGAGAAGACACATTTTAATGACATTTCTCGTGGCGTCAGTTCATTTACCATCATTTGCTCTTACCATCCTAAGCAGCGTACTTCCTCTCATTGTCAATGAAACCAGCGAATGGAACACCATCGATAAAATTACCAAGCTCTCGTTGTAATGACTGGCATCCCTCCAGTATGGTAATGTTTTCGTGATTCAAGTTTTTAATCTGAGGACAATTTTTGCTGGATGGAGACTGGACCTTACCATTTTGTGACGATTTGCCTGCCTCCGCGACCTGTTGAGCAATACTGTCTATGCGGCACTCGCACAGCCCCTGATATCAGTTTGATCAGTCATTAGAGTTATGACCAAACAGTTTCCTGGCCCTCCAGGTTGAGGGCCGGAATACTCACTTTTTTATGAAAATGTCATTTGCCGCCAATCACCGCTGTCTTGCGGTCAGGCTTTTGAGTCAGAGGCCTTGATCGAGGACTTTATTTACCCTCATGATAATGTCCAGGTGCACCAGGTCCCAGCACACCTATCACCAAGAACTGCACATGCACAACTAGTCTAACTTCACACCCGCCGTCCCTTGGTGCTATCACCCAGGCCGCCTTGCTTGTTGCCTATAAAATGGCTGTCGAACGAAAACAGGCTACTACTGACGCTTCCTTTCTTTCGCTTCCACACTTTTTACTATCCCTTTCCCCACCTCATTACTAATATTCTCCTTTTGGGCCAATCAGTTAAGACTGCTAACCCCATTCGTCTTGCATCGGTTTTTGCAGCAACATCTGTGCATCGCTGACCTTCTCAGACCGCTCAAAATACATTTTCAAGCCACGATGCGCGGTCTTTCTGGTTGTTTTTAAAGTTCGTACTCTGAAGCAAGCAGGGAAACAAGCTTATTCTGCGGTCACACTGTATGATCTATGTATCAGAAACATAGTGTTTGAGCTCATGCCTCATCACACTCAACTCGCTTCCGGCTGCGCGCATCTGGCGGCCCAGAGGCTGCTGCGACAGTACGTGCAGGGTTCCGTATCGACCGAAATTACCGAACGGAAAGATCCTTGCTTAAGTGGATAACCGTTGGTAGTCGCTATCATGTGGTTCGCCTGGCAACGTCTGTGAAGGAGTCTCACAAGCAGGAGGTTGTTTAATGTCTGTTTGTTGTGTCTGCTTATGCACCAACTTACTGCAGATCTGATACCACCCAAGGAAAGTTTTATCACTCCCTGAATGTCTTGTAGCAGCGAGCAAAAAGCTCGTTGTCGTTACAGGAGGCATGAATATTTGGAGAATCTGAGACTTAACTGGATGCTTGACACGGATTAGAATCAGTAAGTATGGACAATGGTGAACAATTGTTTCAGGTGTGGGCTGACGGCAGACCGTTTTTATGCAGTACTTCTGAAATGGGCGAAGTCGTCTTCCAACGGCATGCCGGCTACGAACTCGAATTAATCACTTTGCCATCAGCTACTGATCGCGCGGATGAATAATGGATAGCCGCTCCTTTAGGAGTGTATTTGTGGATTCTGAGCACCGGCTCCTTCGGAGTCATTTCTCCCTGCGTTTTCCAGGGTCGAGTAAGGTGCGGCCTGGCAACTGAGGGACTGGTAGACCCTGATGTTAGACGAGTTCACCATAATCGTCTTATGAAATCTCCTCCAGATGTCCCACTATCAGACGTAAATTTACACTAGAACGACACTGCCACCGCCTTGCACAGTGCTTGGAGTTTTCCCTGTTGCACGACGCTACCAATCAAACTCACATAGAACAGCAGCACTGCTTGAATCTAGAAAAACATAATTTGGCTTGACGAATTATGAGAAGTCAAGTGAAAGTGAGTGGACGCGGCGAGTGTGAAATCGAATAGACACGGAAAGCTAAGGGAATGCAAAAGGCACAGCAAGTCTGGAACCCACAAAGTTTATTTCAGCTGATCCGTGCAACCGGCCCCCATAAATATTCGAGAATAAAGATGAACGCCTTGACCGGTGGGCAAAACAGTTCTAACAGCAATTTCCATGGCTACCCATTGACATTCATCTGAATTCCACAGGAAACCTAAAACCCTGAAGGATAAATCTGGAATCCTCTACGGCCTCGAAGATTTATTTCCCTCAAGCTCCACCCAGGTGTTGTTCCATATGGCTCAAAACCCGAAGTTCTCATCTAATACATGCTTGATATGTTTGCCTGTATTTGGGGGGAATAAGTGATAATAACCATTCTGAAAAATAGGCTAGCAGTGGGTGTAGTAATCATAGGGGCATCAGCTTGACCCAGGTCGTAACGAGACCATTGGCTTCAATTCTAATTTGTCGCTTTATGGTCGGTCGTAAAACACCGACTTGAGAACAGCAAAGGCGATTTCCGCCTGGTAGATGATGCATTGGCCCACACACCACAGTCCAGCAGGGGCTACAAAAACGTCATACGTATAAACGACCCACAATTTTAGTGTTTCTGGATTTCCAAGGCGCATTCGACTCAGCTGGCCGGTCCGGACATGTGAGGTTGAACGGAGATCTCTCTAAAATCTTTTCTACACAAAGTGGTGTCCACCATGGGTGCCCACTCTCTTCATTCCTATTTAATTTCGTGACCGACAAGAAAGTGAGACGAACGCCGGAAGCTTTTCAAAGCCGTGGTGTTCAGATATCATGTTTAGAAAGACTTTTTAATTTTGAATATGCAGACATTGTTCCCACCTTCGAAGAGGAGAAGGCGCAGGTGTATTAAGATGAACTGAACAAAGTAATCCCGTCCTGTGGACCCACAGATTTAAAGATCATGTCCCTGGACGTGCAGTGACTAAACTAGCCCCTTACAATCCACGGAGAGACTTGGAGTTGCGGAGCGTTTCACGTACTTTGGAAGTTGTATTGTAGTGTGACAGATCAGATCAATGCACGAATCTGCAAGGCTCGAGTCGCGTTTTCTAATTTAAGATGCCTATGGTGACATGGCGACAGTTTTTGTGAATCTCAAGTGACGTTCGTATCAGCCTAGAGTGTGGGTTTTGTTGTTTGGCTGTGAGACTTGGTCTGCAGAAAAAGTGGAAATAAGGCGCCTTCAGATGTTCGACAACCGGTGCGTCAGAACCATAGCCCGCATGGGTTGGTGTCGGTGAATCCATAACGAGTCGATTAGAAAGTGAGTGTTCAGTTATGCGACGGGGAATTCCTTTGGAGTATGTGTCCGAAACCAGAATCTCCGTTAGTTAGGCGATGTATTGCGGATGATGAACCATCGCTTGCCGAGGAATGTACTGTTTCTCACACTCCAGTTGTAGTTACGGGAGCAAATACGTGGCTAATCAGCAACCTGGTAGAGAGTATGAAAGAGATTAGGAAAAGTCTGTGAATTGTTCGTAGCACCCGCTTCCCAGGATAAAGAACGTGTGATCTACACTGCACCTGTTTGGAGACCCTGCACGGTATGTGATATCAACGGCGCTGTTGTTGTTAGATTGCCTGAATCAGCGTCTGGAGGTGTAAGTACTGCTGATTGATTGCGGTAAACTAGAACATAGTTCCTTCTCCGTCCCATTTCACTCTTTCCCACAGTAGGGCTTTCAACCAAGTCATGGTTATACGCCATCGAAACGTTATTACTGAACACTGTTGTTATGATATGGATGATGGTGATGACTTGATAGTGTCAGTGGCAGTATGGCGATATTGCTATGGCAAGATCCCCATGTTTTTCACAGTAAAACTGCCTCTGTATATTGCGTGATATAGATTTAAGGCCAAAGGATTACCGTCCCTGCTGCAAGCGGTCAACAACATACGCACTTTCAGTGCCAGCGCGTTTCAGACACACTTATGGCTTTGGTCATATGAACTGATAAATCTGTGTAACAGCAAAGCACGCGTGTATTTCCCCATGTTGAAGATGACGGCTTGTAACCAATTTCAGTAGAGCTAACCGTCATATATTTATTTCTGACATTGTTATATGGTAGAGATTTCTGATGAATTTCGGATGTTCTTTTTTGAAGACACAGTACATTCACATCCTGACATGTGTCCTGAAAGGTAGGAATGTTGTGCTTTGAAACTCACCTTTCGTAAAAGGTGGCTTCACAGTGATCTGTCGGTTATTCTTCTCCATGCGTGGCTGTCATGGTAAGAGCATCGTTCTGAAAAGAACCACTTATTTGAAAACACCAATACTTGCATGCTTCTACCTGACATGTTGCCTTGAAGTGTGGATTCACAAGGTAAGGTTTTCACGTCCTTTCTGGAATACATACTTTTCTGTGATGGTCTTGGAATAGGCATCCACTGAATCCATTATCTGATGGGAAATCCTCGGGTGTTACGGCAAAGTCATCGACTTACTGTCTATAATACCCATGCCTAGGTTCATTTAAAAGGCAGTTCGGAGACTGAGACACAGACGAAAGTAACCAGGTCTTTTGGTAATGTGAGTGCATCGTTTCCTATTGCATTGGTTTTGTACATACCGTTTTTCCGAATATGTATCAGAGTGTAGTTGTTTGTGACGAGCGGTATGCACACAGCTGAAACGACCGATCACCTCACGTGGTGTAGATATCGCGTTTTGTCCAAAGGCAGTTGGTTTAAAAGTACGATCTGTCTGGTGTGTCAAGGTAGCAGGAGATCTTCCTTGAGATAGTCGATGTGACTGACTAAAAATACATCTACACCTCTGTAGGATCGTGCATGTACGTACATATAGAGTGCCTGATCAATAATTCGCCAGAGTTGATATATTTCAGATATGGGGCACGGAAAACAAAAATAGGACATTTGGAAATATATAAATTAGGGCTGTAAATCAGTCAATCGCCTAGAAGTCGCTGTGTTTCATTATTCCTGTTGTTTGTTGGAAATTTTCCATTGAGAGTGCATTTCTGCGAAATAGAACAATACATTTAGTTTTCACAAAGGAAACTACTCACAAGGTTCAAGTAGAACATAAGGTTGACGGAAATTCGGGGGTTGCGTCTACCTGATGAGACCCAAGAAGGGTGAAACCGGTCATGGGCTGTCGAAGAGTTTTCAGCAACCGTGTGGGTAGTTTGCTAATGAAAATATACTGCAATATCTCAAATGTCATGCCAAATGAAACATGAGGCGGCCGGTGTGCAGCACTTTCAGTTGTAGAATATCATAAACGTGAAATTCGGTTGAGTCTGTCGTGAAAACCTGATTGATTTGCAAATGAGTGTATTTCTCGAATATACTTAGTTCTGAAGTTTAAGGTAAATGCTATGATTCCGCATCACAGTAGTCCTTCATCTCGTTTTTCAGGCTGAGGTCAAACTACTCTTGACTGTTCGCGATTATGAAAACAAAAACAATTTGGACAGTCGTCTTCGTAAATGCGAGGCATTGAGCTTTTTTGGCGATAACTGTGATCCAGTTTTCCAACTGACTGTGCACGTGACAAACAGTCGGTGAGTCATGCTGATTCGTGTCCCCAGCTCGCCCATGCTCATTCATTCCCACAAGGCTGGTGATTAAAAAGTTCAAAAGACAGTGCATGCCCATCAGTAATATATCTCCTTAACCGGTTGATTCTGAACAAAACATGCACTAAAAGCACACGTTACTACACCAATAAAACTTTCACATTACAACGGTCGTAATCTGAATAGTGACTGAGACACATCTTCATCAAATTCAATGGATTTTGTCTGAGGCTAGTCAGGTAACTCGTAATACGGAATCTTGATCTCATTCTATGAATAAAGTGTGCTTCCGCTGCAAAGGCAGGAAGGGCTGTACAAATGTTCTATTTCACGAAAGTCTGAAGAGCTTTGAGCCGCATCAATTTAACCAGTAATTGAGCTCTGTAGCATTCAGAAACTGATGGCTTAAATTTTACCCTTCATTCATTCATTTGTAATCTCAGCATCCACCTACGGTGACTGATCACCATTGAAATTAGGTTGTAGTCGATGCGGTGCAAACCGTCTTTCAGTTATGTTACACGTCAGGCGATTTGGTGTTATCCAACTCATCAGGTGTTGACGCCTCAGGGAGAACGTTCATCTAACTGATGAGATGTTTCTGTAGCCCCGCTGGTCTCAAAGCTCTACCAGTTCTTTATGTTCACCATAATTCATTTTCTAACTGACTGTTGATTTATTGCAGTAATGAACGTCATTTGTTGCTACGGAGAGAAGCCGGGCCATTTACAAACAAAAAGATTTTGAAGGAAGTCCTACAGACATCTTCAACGCAACGAGAATTCCCTGTGAGTTGAGGACCTAATTCAGATTTTACCCAAAAGCCATGCGATTTGTGTTTATGCTTTACACTTAGAGTACAGCATTTTACGAACTTGGAGTTTTACATGTCGCCCATGCACAATTTCTGGCATTTCTTCAGAGCTGTTTCCCGGTATTTGCCATTGTTAATGGGCGCACCGTCGCTGGCCATTCGGGACGGTAGTTCATTAGGAATTGGAAGCCGAAGTTTGGTTTTAAGGAAGTAGTATAAGTAATGCATTATTTCTCAGTATTCAGATCACTGACGGCCAGTTATCCGTGGTTCGATGACTGACTCAAAGTCTTTCCTCCCAATCAGATAACGCAACCCGATGAAGCCGATGTGTTAAAACGCATAGCTCGCAAGATTGGTGGAAGTGGTAAAGAGATATTGTTAATCCTTATATGGCAAAAACAAACACATCTAGTTAGTACAAAAAGGTAGAAAATGGAATGCGTGTCTATCTTATATGCACGTCTAGCTCAAACTAGAAATAGCCTATGGGCTCAATATCCACATTCACAAATGTTTAATCAGTGTGAAGTATACAGCGAAATTTGGTTTGAAAATACCTCAGTGACAGCTTGTTTATTACAGCATCCAATCGGCGCAGTGCCCATTTCTTCTGTTTGGCATGGGCAAATCTAAAACAGGTAGCGTTGTTGAACTACCTTTGCCAAAGGTTGCGTCACTGATTTGTCAATAATGTCATGTCAATATGGCATTATTCTCACGGTAAAAAATAACTCTGCAGAGGAGAAAAAGCGTGATAGTGAAGCACGTGTTGGAATTTGGCAACTAATAATCTTTAATTCTGTGTTATCTTCTGGCAACTTTTTCAGAGTGTAATAGAAATTGCTCTGGATATCCATGACAATGATGCGGATGAAGATCAACTTATTGCCCGTTTCCGTCGAATAATTCCTCTACTCAGAACCGGCCAGTTAGACTTGCAAATGGGATCGGACGTAAAGTAAGTCTTTACGGCATGTGCTGTTATGCTGTTGTGTCCGTGAGTCACCTTAGGAAATTTCATACCTGAAGACTTGTTTATTAGGTTTATACGACTAGCACTACCTCAAGATTAGTTGCCAGTAAAACATACATTTTTGTATTCTGCTTACTATACTTTGCGCTGTAGGTGACTGCTTTCACTTTAGACAGCACTGAGGTCAAATTTTTGCTTACATCTCAGATGAAACAGGCTTATTTGAAAGGCAAACGCCATATTTTGGAGACTTATTTACTCTCAAACTAAGCTATTCGTTTTCGGAGGCGAAATGAACCCCTATTAATGTTCGTAATAAGTACGTCCAGACTAATGGCTAGCTTATATTAAACTTGGTGTGAGCATCTGGAGATTACGAGCTTGAAACGCTTAACCAAAGTAACATTCTTCCAATAACTGATGAGGTCCAAGCGGGACAAGGGAGGTCAATAAACTGAGATTTTCTGAATACATTCACGCCTTTGTTAAAGGATGCCCTCTAAGGCTACTGCACATATCCTTGACAATAAAGGTTGCACTGCTGTATTAGTGGAATCTACTGCCACAGCTTTTATGAAAAAACTCGAGGAATACGCTTAGCGAGCTGACGGTGTGCGCAGTGCTTTTGGATTCCAAGTCGTAGGGCTGAACCCGTTTATTGCGAAAACCAATGAACTAGTTGCCGATCTGTTATCCAATCTCGAAGACCATACACCACGGTGTAGAAGTGGACACTACAGATACGAATAACTAATCAGTATTATCTTACCTGCACTTGTGGCTCAGGATTTGCCGCTAATCATCAAAAGTAAGCATTGGACACAGTGGGAGTAAGCTTTGATAGAAGCAAGACGTCGGAAGATGTAAAATGGGTACCTTATCACCTGCTCTCCGTGAGGGTGCAGGTCAACTTTTAAAGCTGCGCGAGTTCCGTCGGTGATTTCTGTTGAACTACTTATTCACAAGTGATCTGATAATTTCTTTCGGTAGGCAGTACATTTGTCAGTGAATTTCTCTCCACTCTATTCAGTGACATTTTAGCTTTCTTGTGGTTAACTAAAAAACTTTCTTTCTTAAAAAGATTACAAAGTAATTCTGGTTGCCACTCCGAGCTTTCCAAACGAAACTTATTTCTTGTTTCTTCAGTGCCTATTAGGCATTCTCAACCCCAGACAATGATTCTGTTCTGTTTTCTTTAATCTCATCCGTAACTTACATTTACCAGCACATACAACTGAGCCAATGTCCATTGACTCGAGAGTGATCAGTACTACTAGCCAATATGATGCTGCGTTTTAGAAACCAGTGTGCCACTGTTAGTTAATTACTGTTGATGCCACTAGATTACACGACCTCGAGCTTGGGAACGGCCGGCAACTTCTGCATCTTCTTGATACGTCGTACCTAGTACAATCAGATTTTGCCCATTTGGGTTAAATTGCGCTAAAAGTAGATGACTTAGCATTCATTCATTTCGAATTGTATGGGCTGAAATTTCAAATACGTACCTTTTAAACCTTTTTCAACCGTATGCCGGTGACTTGCGTTTGATGTTAGGGTTTAGTACCTCACTTTTTAGGTGTAATCTGGCATGACCGCATGACGCACCTTGCAGTTCCACATCCGGTAAAGGCTGCAGTCACCCTGTGGCAAAATACCAAATGCTGCCTGTCAAACGCATTTGCTGCCACAAGCATTCAGACTGAGTATTTTAAATGCCAGGCCCATTCATGTTCATCAGGTCTGATCGAAGATAACATCAATAAAAAACAAGGTTATCTTTCCTAGGTAGTACTATATGAAACAGTTCCAGCATTTATGGGGCAGACCAAATAGCTTTTGTTCGTTTAGTTGTCCGAAAGGCATTATACGAACCGTCTCGTTTGTGCAATACGGTTCAGCGTTACAGTGTCCGACAATCTTAACAATAATCCACACCCATTAAAAAGGTAACTTGGGTAACTTTCCCGGATCCTTTCCCGCAGCAAACGACTTCTTTCAATCTGTAGTCAGTTCAGGCAAATAAACTGCAGCCTGTGAACACGTTTTTAAACTGCCAGATGTACCGGGCACATTTTTCTCGTACCCATAATCTGTGCGTAAACACCTACACATTTTGTTACCTATGATAAAGTGCACAATGCACACTTTCCTCTGAAGAAATATCAAACGAAGACCTGTTTTTTGTAAGAAAGTTTGCTAATTTCCACATAATGTTCACGTCATATCATCACAGCAGAATTACTGGGCGAGAGGCTGAACAGCAGTCTTTCACCGAGTTGCCAGCGGTGATTGAAGCACCTTCGTATTTCTAGCAGTACAATCGGCACAAACGGTGTAGATGTGTTAACAGCGTTCTGACCTTCGCCTGTCAAAGAGCTACTTTCGGGTGGTTTTATAGCGGATTCATCTGTTTGGGCAAACTAAATTACAGCCACCCCGATAATTATAGTTGTCTGGATGCAACCACCTGCATTATTCGAATAAACCGACTCTATTTGTAAAAAATTTCGATCTGACTTTGGCACGCAAAAGAATAGTTGATTCGAAAGTGAAGTTTATCAGAGACCGTTTAGTTAGGAGATATCGCATTCTGAAAGCCAGATGGTTCCGAGTAAAAAGCACTTCTGAAAATGAAGCTTGTAGTGTGGCCGGAACGTTTGTCATTCTCTGGGCAAAGCGGAGTGATGGCAACGTAAATGCATCAGTTTTAGAGTAAAAATGTATTTTTAAAAATGGTTGAAACCTACTCAAATGATTATGTGCAAGAAATAGAGTTCTTGGAATAACTGCGTTGGAAAACACTTTATGCTAAATTTTCCTTCATTTGATCGATTATGCTGATAAGTATATATTTGCTCTCTGAAGCCAAACGAAATGGCGAACGGAAAAGTGCATCCCAAAGATTTCCTCATTTTTTATTCCTTGCATTAATTCCATAAATACTGCACTGTGATTTCTTACCGGATACAAATTCAGCTCAGTGAGATTGGAGTCATAATCTTTGTCAACAACTAACTTATGAATCAACCAAACAACCAACCGATGATTAAATACATCCGGAAGTAATTGCTGTTTGAGGATAAGCTCGATCGAACTTTTGATCTATCCAAGACCAGAGTTCTGTTGCGTTTTACTCATCTATCTATGAATGGCACCTTAAGTCAAGTTTCACCATACGAAAATCATCATACGAAATCAACCTTTGTTCGATAAACCGTTTACTTGCACCGTCTCCAATGGCATCCGATGGCATCCAGTGGCATATCCGAAATCCGTAAACAATACCGGAATATTCTACGGCAAGGAACGTACTATTCAGATTTTATTCTGAAGCTGAAATCGACTCATCTGTAAACACTTAAAATCATTTATGCTTTTTGTAAATCATCAGAAACGCCCAACTCTCGGATCTTTGGTAATGTACGAACCGTTCCGTCAGTGCAACAAGCTTATGAAATCGGGCCACGAGTGTGGTTGAACTACATTTTAGTGAGACATGGCGACGGTGTCCTTCAAACACAGAGTTTCATCAGCTGCGGTTAATCGGCCCTCGGAGCAACAGTAAGGTGTTATTCTGAGTTCAGCCCTTATGGTTTGTAGGCAACACAAAGAAGTGCTTAAGTTCTGGAACCTACTCAGTTCCGTACTGAGGAGACAAAGAATTGGGACTATGTGGAACACATATTCATGCCTTGTTATGCTTTTCAGTGTGTTCGGCAGTTCAACATAAGGACTGCTGCTTAGGCAGGTTAACCAGTTTGGAGTCATGTTACAAAACTTTCATACTTTGGCCCGAGTAGCATTACTCAAAATTTTAAACGGTCTTGAATAAATACCTCTGTATCAGTGGCCAAGTTCATGAACTTTCTGAGGAGGTATGAAATCGTGAATCCTCTAGGAAAGTGCAAAAGTCACTTGAGGTCTGAGAAAATCTATGTAGGTCTTGCAGAAGACATACGACTGTGCTCACTTGGCCTCAACTTCGTATCCTTAGGGAAAAACCACCATATTAGCCTAGCTTTATCATAATTAAAATAGTTTCTTTGAACTT
This sequence comes from Opisthorchis viverrini, assembly GCF_000715545.1. Classification (NCBI taxonomy): domain Eukaryota; kingdom Metazoa; phylum Platyhelminthes; class Trematoda; order Opisthorchiida; family Opisthorchiidae; genus Opisthorchis; species Opisthorchis viverrini. The sequence goes on along the minus strand of NW_008751884.1, from coordinate 202,480 downwards.
TAAACCCCTCTTTAAATTTACTGCCCACCACTTTTGTTTCAGTCTTCTAATTTCCCACAGTATGCTCTCAAATTAGACGGCAAGCCAAATCTGTTTTTCATTTGTCTGGAGACTGTGATAGAAAATCTATGACAGAATTATATACCAACATTTGCATCTTTCGGTTCTTGACAGAGTGAAGGTGCTTCTGAAAGTGGAATGTGCCACAAATTATTACGGAGAACGTTGTGAAATTTATTGTCAACCGAGTCCGCAACTGTGGACCTGCAACAGCTTGACAGGAGCGCGAATGTGCAATAAGCCTTGTATCCAAGGAAGTTGTGTTCTGACCAAGTAAGTTGAAAGATCAGCCCTACATGTAAGACGAACAGCGCATCTGTAAACTTGCACTCTATCTATCTATCTATTATCTATCTATCTATCTATCTATCTATCTATCTATCTATCTATCTATCTATCTATCTATCTATCTATCTATCTATCTATCTTATCTTCTATCTATCTATCTATCTATCTATCTATCTATCTATCTATCTATCTATCTATCTATCTATCTATCTATCTATCTATCTATCTATCTATCTATCTATCTATCTATCTATCTATCTATCTATCTATCTATCTATCTATCTATCTATCTATCTATCTATCTATCTATCTATCTATCTATCTATCTATCTATCTATCTATCTATTTATTTATAAACTTGTTTGGTGTAAATCGATTTGATTTCCAGAATGACACGTGTGGCAGCACCTCGTTTCGTACCATGTGACCAGTATGCGCAAATAACAGAGTGAGGGGGTATTTCAAGGCACAAAAATTATTTTACCCTAAGACTTGGTTTTCTGGAGAGTTTGTCAGTTTTTGACTCCGACTGAAGTAACACATGGTTCCTGAGGCACCAAAATATCAACTATTTATTGCCCTAAATACTCCGCTAACCTTACCAAATTCTACTCATTTTTTGAGGATGCTATAAGTGAAAGATAAAAAATACACCATATGACTGTCAAGGAATCTTTCGTTATCACCGTCCTGCCTCAGAGACCAAAGAAAGATTTTGGTTGAGATTACTATGCCCAGATAGACACAGAAAAGCACTGATTTTTAGCATAACCGCAGTAAATCAGTGCAATCATTCAAAATGCGAGCGTTGCTTACTTGAAGCTTCAACAAAAATGAAACTCAGGGGTCACCCTGCAAGACCAAGAGTAACTGAAAAACGGTGAGGACGGCTGATCGCAAAGCATTTTCTTGAGATCCATTTAGATTGAGATCAATTCCACTAAAAAGTGCCCAAAATTGCATCAAAACACTGATATTTCATTGGAAACAAACTTCAATGACCTGCTTTTCTAATCGGAGACTTTCTCGCGCTTTTATCCATAAGAATTCCTGACTCATCTGTGTGAACCACTTGCTCCTCCTCTGAAAATAATAAAAGACAGTCAATATTGATAACCTGTTTTGTGTGTGTGACTGGGTTGTGTCTCTAGCAAATGACGTGGATAGATTTTATGAGCAACATCAATTTGAATTTGCTTGTTTGTATATCAGAAACGTGCACTCTCAACATACTGTAAAATTAAATTTCGAAGAAAGAGGTTGCCCATTAAATCAGATTTACACGTTCTGAAATTTTCAGCATCGTCTCACAAACATGAGAGACTTTATTCAAAAACCATCCTAACTACTTCCTTATTCAGAATACTCCGAACTAACTGATCTAAGCTAGTCTTAACTGGAGCTGAATCGGTTCTAGTAAGCCTGGATCATCCGTGTCTCCGCATCAAGCAATTCAAACATAACCAAAGTGGGGATCAATTATTAAGCTCATGTGAATCAAACGAAAATTTGACACGAAGTAGTTATGAGCACGTCAGTACCCAAACATTTTAATATAATGTTCTTTTCGCTCTCTAATTACGGAAAACAATCGGACACATTCAGTGGAATACAGTTTTGCGCTTTTGTACGTTCTGATATCAGTGGGAATGCTTACTACGTTTATGACTTGATGTGAATGGAAAAGAGACATTCGATAGGCAGTTCTAAAGTAGGCATTTTGTAATTCATTACTAAGCGGTAGAATTTATCTGAAACAGTTCAGAAGTTTCCAAGAGGAGGATGAAACGAATAGCTGGAATGTGGAAACATGAAATTCACTTAGGGAATCTGTTGGAATCTGTTGTTGGTATATTCGAAATATTACAACACCATAGAGGAGCTCGGTGCATCGTTTGCATTCTCAGCCGGATGGAGTTACCGATTCTCGGGTGTTTTGCAGAAGAGTGCACAATGGGCGAAATGGGGTGGAATGTAGGAAATACACTAAGAAACGACGGACGGAGTCAGCTAGGCAGAGTTTTGAAACGGTCTGCGGAATACAACAACCACAAGTGTTGCTTAAGAAGATTATTTCTTATTGGCATCATTCTTACCTGAGTGATAGGTTAGTGTTAGGAAGCGAATTAAGGGAACTCAAGGACTCAATTGGTGGTTTGTAACGCTGTCATTTTACCTGTTTTTCTAGCCATTTAACATCCATTCTGAAACGCATTTGTAGTGCGGTATTCGTGCATTCGCGCCTGATGCAAACAAAAGTTTTACAGCCAGGAAAATTTGATTACGTCTGGATGGAGATGACTGAAAATATAAGGATGGTTTTAAACCATATGCATTTCGGTCGGTGCATGGTTCATTCTTTAATTTATTCTGAGTCCCTTTAATGAACTTCACTGATGCATCAAACAATCCTCAAAGTGGCACCAACTCGCAAAAAGGTGCGAAAAAAAGTTTCCATAAAATTTTTAGTGAAATTCCAGTCCCTCTATACAGAGTCAAAGGTCTTGCTCCCCAAGGAGCAAGTTTATCTCAAGATAACATCGAATCAAATAATACATAGCAAAACAACATTGGTGACGATTGCGAACAACGTAAGTTTGGGCCCTGAGCACTGCATTTGTGCCTTTCAAACTGTTCAAAGTTAGTTAGGCCACTTAACTCATTTTGCAGTCCAACCTAGAAACCTAATCTTACTACCTGAAAAGTACTGCGTTTACCATGACCCTTCACGGAAAACGTCAAGTGTGATTCGATCCTTCCCAATGCTATTCATTGTCTGCTTGACTCGGGAAACAACAGTTATGCTGCAGTTGGTTTTCGTGGAATATTTATGCACAGCTTACCTTTTCCATAGATGATCTATAATCCTCAATCCAGAGAGCGAGATATTGGTACGAAAAGCTGCTGCTTAAATATCACAGAATAATGATGAAAAAACGTTGCTCTAAAAATGGAAAGTACTGAGGATAGAGGTCAAAATGCCTAGTCCGTTGACAATCCTTCAAACATCCATACTAAGACACCAACTTTTTTCAGCAGTGTGGAAATACATGCAACGATTATACAGCATTGTTTGCTTAATTTGCCCTAACATGTTCATTACATAACGACAAACTAAATGTGGCCCAAATGTAGTCAGATAGCGACTGGTTGTTCGCTGCTCGTCATGTCTCTTGTTGATTCCAAAAACCGTAAAGGCGCCGGCCAGGGAGCCGCGAAGTTCCTGTTAAACACCGTTTGACCGTGGCCATATCCATTTTAAGTTACCTGTTTATAGTCTGATACTCGAGAAATTTCTGCCAGTGAAGAACGAGGCTTACTTACAAAGACGATGTCTAACCATTCGTGGATATGTTCTAGGAACGCTGCCCTAACAAGCAAGGCCAGAGAGCGAAAACTCTAAACAGCCTTAAAACACACAACTGACATCATCGAATAAATGAAGCAACCTGCTTCGAAGTAATAACCAAAGCTTCTTGTTGTTGACCAGAGGTGGTATGAGATGCGCCATATTTATTCCAGGGAACATGCGTGAATGGAGACTAGCCAATATGTGGCTTCGAAAATAACTTCTATAAGCCCTTGATCTGATACCAGGTAACATAATTAAGCTTGGAGCGAGACTGCTGCATTTTTTTCAAATCATCTGAAGCGGCAGAGTTTGTTAGGTTGTACTCAATGAAACCCAAGTATAAGTTACAGATCAGGTTAATGCAAAGTAGTCCTCCTGGCCGTTCTTTTGTCTGAGCGTGTATTGCACTTTCTGAATTAGAGTTTTACTGTTTATACGATCACTCTTTCAGAATCATCTTGACAAGTTAAAAATGTTTGTGCTTCTTCTCACTGATTACTTCACGCTATAGGATTTTGGAGCACTTGTAACAGAATAACTAGAATGGACTGGCTTTGGCCTAATGGTGTCTCAAATAAGTTTCTTCATTGATCTGGAAAGTAGCATCGGAGGTTGTATATGCATTTGATCAGAATTCCATCACAAGTCTTCCATAGCCTAACCGGATTACACGTGGATGAATAAATATAGTGCAGAAGGGAAGTTGGGAAAACGATCTCCTTGAGAGTTAGTGTTTATGGCTCTTCAAAGTCAAGCATCGTTATGCTTTACGCCCATGACACTGGACAATTTACCACCGGTCACTTGCAGTATCATTTTGAACGGCAAGATAAGGGAACATTAGTTTTCCTGTCATCTGTTGCTGTTTCAGCTCTTGGTACTTACCGCGACGTGTTTCCCCTTGCAAAGCGCTGTGCATAGCCGTCTAGATACTGGGGTCTTGGTCTATGGTATCTAGCAAACAAATGGTTTTCACCCTGTTCATCAGACGAACCATTCGATTTCTTTTGTTTCATCGCCATGAAAGATACAAACAGTACCCCAAAAAACCTTCAAAATGCACGGACCTTCAGACCGATCCACCAAATTGCTTAATTGACTTGGTGTCTAAACAAAGTGGTGCCTTGTAGTTAGTTTTGTTTGTGGTGGAAACAGCGCCAATGAAAGGCCGGTGCTTGTCTGTGTTCGAGGAAAATGCTAAACCTATCATCTATGCCATCTTGGTGTCTGCCAGTTGTTCTGATTGTACTAAGTTTGATAGATTTTGTCCGCCAAAATTTAGCCTAGCTGAAAACTAACGTGCATTCATTTTTATGCTGGTCGGTCCTCTCCATTGCATGTGCATTCTGGTGTTTTTTGCTCTAGGTGCGCACCTATCTACCCCTTAATTGCTAGTGGAATTCGATTTGCGGAAGGGCGAAAAAGGAAACAGTGAATAGATTGTTTATTTTATATAGCCATCCAACTACCCAGCACTAATAATGAAAAAATCCAGTGGGCCTAATGGAACCTAAGAGAAGAGAAAATTTGAGCATTTAGCATCCAAGAACAGAGAGGGGTAGAAGTACTCCCAATTCGATTTAGAACTTGAACATGTGACTTCCCAGTAGCAGTCGAAGAGACATTACTGAAAATAGTTTACTTCTGGTAATTGGAGCTTAAACATTATAATACTGACCTAGCCGCCATCAGAGAAACCCAAATGGCCGAATACAGGAGGAGTATTATAAAGTCCTGATCTGAAACTCCACATGGCAGACGTTGGAAACGTGGACTTGAGTTGGATGTTACCATTTGTGTAAATCGCAGTTTAGTGGATGAGCCAAACCCTGTCAGTGAGAGAATACTAACTATCCAGCTCTATCAACGTATGGAATTGAGTCACAGGTAGGTTTGATGATCCCGGATATCAAAAGGGATTTGGTTCGGAAGCGTACGGCACTATTTATGCAAAGGTGAACAGAATTATACAATAAACCTCAACTGTCAACGTTCTTAGCGTCAACAAGTGTGCGAGTCTGTGACTGACCGATACAGTGCACGGTCAAGGTCTGCGCACCAGGCAGTGGCGAGCGGAATGTTTTCGTGGGTTAACTCAATGCCGAAATCGACCCCGACAAATGACTACTAAAAGGGATAATAATCTGGATACTTGGAGCCATGAGGGTAAACGGCTTGTGTCTGCCAAGGATATGTGATAGTATAGAAGCCACGGTTGCTGATACAAAATTCCGAGCTAGCATAGTGACTGTAATGGCTTGAGTACTTCCAGGAAGTGAAAATGCTTATCTTCTGGATTATACCATTTTACGACAAGGGATCTCAAGGACTTCATGTACCAAACGCGGTACGCTGTGCTGATTGCAGTACGAGTCATCCATGGCTGCTATTCCGTGTTCAAGTGGTATTGGGAAAACCATTCATCGTTGAACGAATAGTCTATGAAGTAAGATCAAGATAGGCCAGTCAGCATTACGAAAGTTTCGACAGATTGTCTCTAAAATTATGCTTAATTCAAATCTAACAAAGAGATTGAGATAACAGTTGACCAGGCCACCAGAATGGAGGGACTACCTGCCGAAATGTTCGTATTGGGTGGACGAACATCGGAAGACGATTGTAACACCGGATCTTCACAGTTTGAGAAACAAATGTTTTACAAGATTCAAATGGTATCACCATATTACCACTATTCATGCGCAAATGCAAGCCCAATTCTGTCACCCATCTTACTCAACTGTCTCATTCTTGATATTCTATAAGAATGTATCCTTCAAGAACGGCGTATTGTTTGAAGAAACTGACCGTTATAGGCTCTGTCGGTATACTTTACTAACGCCTTTTTCTTCGTAAGCAAGGAGGCCCCGTGAATCATCTGGAAAGAAATTGGCTGTCCCAGAAAACTTGAAAATCTAGAAAAAACACTTCACCACTGCATAAGAGGCCAAGAGCATACTTCTGAAATCACCTACGCGAAATTTGGAATTTGCACAGATGTGACGCAGGGCTGTGTTACGGTTACAAATATGCGTGATGCATATCTGGCTACGAGTTAAGCAGATGTAATTTCTGACTCACAAGGTGACGTGAAGTTGATCCACTTTCCTCTAAACTGTGTTCTCTTCAACTCACAACTATTTACGACCAAGACAAATTTGCGTGAATTGAAGATTTGTACGATATTTTTTCAAAGATGACGGCTTTCTTTGCAAATTCGGTGAGAGATTCGCTGTAATTTGTCTGGGCAAAAGCTCGCTTTGGCCTAAGCATAGATGTTTCTTACAAAAACAGGAGCCATATGTTCAGATTAACAGCTGGGGCACTAGGTGTATTGTGAGACTTCCGATATTTTAGCGACACCATGTTCGCAGTCTTGACAGTCGATGGTGAAATAATGCTCAGGCAAGGCAAGTGCTGATTTTGTTTAATTATATAAACATGTTGGAAGCTATCATATCCTGCTTTTGGGCGCTCAGGTCCCAGCATATGGAGGTACCGTATTGTCTTTACTACTGTGCTACAGAAAAACTTGTGCACAATACCAACGGTAGAGTGGAACAACCTCCTAAGATTTACTTTAACTGCTTCTCACGATGCAATCACTTCGGCTACAGCTGAATATAGTCAGTACGTATTATCTTATTACGTTGCTACAAATTCATGATCTTGTGCGGGAGTTTTGTCCTTAATTTAAAATGTTTAGTGTTGCGCCAGGTTTAAACAAACCAGAAAGTTTCACCGGATTTTCCCTTGTCCCCCAAAGCCGATTCTTACAAAAGTGGTGGCTTTGTTGAAGCAGGATGTTTTATTGTATGCCTTAGGAACATTGAGTTTCAAAACGACCTGAAATAATTTTTTTCTCTGTCAAATTCCAGCACCAGTGCTGTTTGTGTTTGCGCCCCAGGTTGGTCTGGTGAATTTTGCAGAATGCCGTCCGACAGCACACTCATTACAAGCATGATTTTACCTGAAATACCTATTGATCCACCCACTGAATATGGAAATGAGGAAGGTGTGGAAGATTCTGGCGACGTCGAAACCAGTATTTCGTCATCAGCTGACGATTCCAATTCAGCACCTTCAATGACAACTCAAACTACGGCGGTTATGATTCTTCCCTCGACAGCTTTTGAAGCAGAAACAAAGCGTGAGGAGCTCCCTTCCTTGGAAGAAAACTTGAAAACACGGGAACCAATGATGGAACGCCTTCTCCCTCCAAATAAGACAGAGAGTGTGTGGGAGCCTGACGCTTATGAGCAGCATGAATTTGATTACTTACTGGCAAATATAACAAAGGCAACATGTAAGTACCTCAAGCAAGCTTCCCTAAGTAATTGTGTTAGAAACAATCAGCAAACAGTGGCCGTTGTGGCTGTTTAGTGACAATTTTTTCCTTCAAACGGATCAACAGAAGCGCTGAGAAGTTTAAAGCAACAGTTTACTTCAAAATTACACTGTGCGCCGGCTGGAAATGTGTTCGATGACTTTTTATAGGATTTTATCAAATAAGGCCGAAGCGGAAACTTTACGATTGTCCGTCTCTGCTGGATTTTGATAGCTATTGAAACCTCACCCTCCATTCAATAATATGTGACTTTGATGACGACGATGCCTCTGAATATTGACCAGCATCTGGGCGGACGACCATGCCTCTGAATATTGACCAGCATCTGGGCAGTGTGTGAAGTGGGCAGTGTGCACTCATTTGAATGACACATTCTAAAAATGTCGATAGTTTTGATGCAACGGGATTCATTTTGATCGATTAGCCATTCGTATAACTGTTTTTGGTGCTAAATAACAGGAGTTATAAGATACGCTCATCCATTATGGCAGCGCTCACTACTGTAACCTAACGACGGAGAAAGTAATAGAAAGTTGGTTGAAAAAGGATGTCTTGAGTTCATTTGGCAACGACTTCTAAGGTTTTCCAATAAATAAACATCTTATTCAGTTCAGTTCGAACAAAATGATTTATCAGAGAAAGGCTCTGTTTTTTTTGGGTAGTCTACACCCAATAAGTTAGGAATGCATGCATATGATGTGCCCCTGAAGTTTGAGCATAAGTATTACTAATTCGTGTGTGGCCACTGACCAACCATCCGGTGTCTAATCACAGTATGGTCATCTTCATCTTGGAAACTACTGGGCAATTTTTGCTTTTTAATGGTTTCCAGTAAGCATTAAATCAGGCGTACAAAGCTTGCATGTATTTCCTCAGTTTGACAAAACGTGGTTCATATGGATTCAGGAATTACACTTCACACTGCAAGATTAAAGGTCTCAAAGCGCGTTGGAAAGCTTCATGCCATACGCTACATGAATATCTGTGATGAGTTTTCTCAACTTAATTAAGTATTCCTACTGTTCCAACTGATCGTCCCTTCTAAAAGTTTGTCTCCGGGGCAGCAAAGTTGCCAAAAATGGAATGTTCAAACGATGAGTCATAAATGTGACACAGTTTCTTTTAGTTTGCTAGCTCTTATTCCGATGTGCCGACGCTCTTGTCCATTGCAATTTTGTCAGATGAATAAACAAAAACCATTTCTCACCTTTTAGCTGGACACATCAGTTACAAACACAAGGTGTACATTGTAGCGGTAAGTTCATGCGTCAGTGTGGTTTTGCTACAAAGATGGTCAATCAATAACTTTCTACTTCCATGTATCGTGATTACTACGACAGCCCGGGTATAAATTAGTGATAATTCGGTAATTAAATATCTAATAATTTCTGGCATTTTCATAGCCAACCACACCTGTAAAGAACCGAGGGCCAGTACGGCTGAATAGTTAAAATATTCATTAACAGTCACATGACTGCATGTATGAGTCACCAAGTGATCAACCTCAAAACACTGCACATCCATTCGTCAGTAGAAAGTGGTAGACAAGCGTGCGGCATCGTATTAAACACAGCCTGAATCCGCTACGTAAAACGCCCCCCTTTAGGACTAATGACTACGCTTCTTGGCACTTAACCATACCTTCGTCATAGTTTATTCGCTTCTCTAAACGAAGCGATCCTCCCCTGGTTTTTATTGAGGCGAACTATTGAGAACAAGCTGTGTAATGGGAAAGAAAAATGCTGTTTGATTCAAATACTTGAATTCTGTCAAGTTCGTGCATAGAATGCACCGGAGGATAGAAGTCAAGTACAAATTCGGTAGATTTCAGTACTTGATGCACGAATTTTTGTTTGACCTCTTTATCCACAAAATGTTCTTGTTACCAAAAAACAGGTACCTTGATAGTATTTGAGGGGATTCGTTTGGTCAAAACGAGCGATAGGATAACCCGTGTTGATGGATAATGCCAACAAAACATTTTCAAAACTACCCAACATTTCATCAGGCAGTTGTAGCCTGCCCGACATCAGCGAACTATCTGCTTCAGCGAAAAGCATTTACGGCTGGCCTGGTATGCTACATTCATGTGCCTCGGAGAGCCAGCTAAGCCTGAATGGGATTTTCCGCTCCGGCAACTGTCCCGTACAGCTTATTTGTAGTGTGCACACTTAGTTTATGGCATCAGAAATCCTGGTGAATTTCAATAAGCACAAATCACCTAGGCCAGTCGTAGGTTTTGATTCGCCAATCGCATTACTTATTGTTCACATGTCCCATTGCGCTATAGTGGTCACATGAGCACATATGTTACTTACTAGGGTGGAAATCGAAAGAACAGTTACCTTTCATTTAATTGACTACCTCCTCTTTGTAGGTCTCTTCAGATGTTTTTTCGGAATAGGATAAAAGTATCATTTATGCCTCCTGAGTGCAGGTTTTCTCTTCCAGCTCAGTTGCTTGGGAATATTCAAGAAATGATGAACACGAATCCAAAAATGAAAATGTACAACTCCTTACCAGCTACACCATTTTACAGTCTCAAATTATGGTACCCTTCAGAACTAGATTCAGGGCAGTTATCGTATAGCCAAAAACAGGTCGAAAACATGCCTCCGTTTGTGGATCAAGAAGCCTACAGCGGCATTGCCTCGGTTCAACCTATGGCTAATACAATAGGCAACGGAAGTATTTTGAAATACTTTTGAATCATACGCTTGCCATGTGAAAGCAGCCAAACCCCCTTCAATAAAAATAAACAACGCGACTTGCATCGTATAAACACAACGGGCTATTGATATTTCTCCTCTGATCCCTTAAGGTCATAAACATTTTCCATAAGGTTTTCCTGAGTTGGCACGACTTTTAAAAGTAGCTTTAAGTGAATTTCTTGCAACTGGAGGTTCCAGACCACTTTTTTTGAAGGTTCGGCTGTCTAGGTTGAACGCTGTCCATAATACTTTGCTTCTGACTAAATACACGTATTTCTGCAGATTTGCCTGGCTACAATCTAACTGTAACTTGGTGTTTGCAAACGGTGCAGCACCTAACTAAATCACTACTGTGGTCCTTCTGGTGCTAATCAACTTTGTGCTTGTCGATAGATGCATCGCGATAGTTGATCTGAACCGCAGGGTTAAAGCGCAGTATCTGAGTGCCACATGCTGAGTGCACCGTCAATCCTCGCCTTTCTTGAAGAGACGAATAACGTTTTGCCGAAGCTGTGCACAATTTATTAGACCAGCAATGCACCTTTATTTCGCCAGGATTTTATGCACTTCTAATGAGGTTGTTACATGCAAAACCCTCCTTTATTTAAACACCATTTGGGATTGCAGCAGTTCTGATTGCCGTAAGATTTCTAGGTAAGTTTACGTCCGTTTCAGCTTTCCATTTTTTCTATTACAGGTGGTTGTATTGGTTGTTATTGCAGTTTGCCTGGCATTTTCTCTTGTCGGAGGGATCTTATTCTACCGCTTACGGTTGCAAAAACGTGGATCTGATCACTCTGGGTAGGTGGGTTTATGAATGGTCCTCATTTTTGTTCTCAAATCAGACTTTTAACTCACATGACTGGTGAAGTGAACTGTTCTTTTTCGTGAAAAGCACTGATTTTTAGAAACACAGCATGATATTTAGCTCTTTTCAGATATTAGATAAAACGATTTCCTCGGGACTTCCCCAACCTTACCTACCATAAACACGTGACCTATTAATCGGACGAGAAACCCTGCTGTTCACAAACAGCTGGAAAACATCTGTTACTGCAGTAAAACAGTGTTTGTGTCATGTGTGTTTAGGTTTCAAAAATGTCACTCCTTTTTACGCTTTTTTATCCCGAAGACTCACAAAGACGATAAGGGCATCAATCGATAATGAAGCGACCGAATGTGTGCGCATTTAACAAATCTGTTGTATTAACAAAGTAGAGGACTTGAGCACGTGTCAAGTAGGGAAAATTGATGTGTAAGTTTTTAAGAGCATGTGCTGAAGGCCCAATGTCTGAACCACTCTAACGAATTTGAAAAACTCAAAAGCTAAAATGTGCGTATGTCCCAATGTACCTACGTTCTATTGTAGTGATCAGTCTTAGATAGGATAACTGTCCAGCGGGGGTTACGTCTCAGAGCTCGGTTCAAGAGGCTTGTGAGGATCACCAAGTAGTAATTTGGGGAATGTAGCGAGCCCATACAACATACGATGCTGCATAATCAGTCGTTTTTCAGGTGAAATTTTATCTCCTCTTTTTTGGATGTCGTTAAAGCAATCAAACGATCAGAATCCCTATATTCTGGAAGTAGCAATATGGCCCTCTCTAAGCAGCGAACGTTTCATACGATTTTTTTTGCCTTGAAATGGGCGCGACCCAGAAACTCAGTGGCACGCTGTGGCATTCAGCATTTTGTTCAACAACGTCGGAAGGTGCATGAACTTTCACAGGCTCTTGCCGCATTAGGCACATACGTTTAGCCCAGTAGCGCTTAGAATAAGGGTTTTCTGGCCGTTTTTGAGTTCAATAATCTATCATGCACTAGCAAAACTTATGCAGTGAAAGAATAGACTCAGCTTGAGACAATCAACTGACCAAAAATCAATCCACTAAACAAAACAAATTCACTTATCTTACTGTTGCTACTCCTCGAATAAAGACTGAGGAGATATACCTGGCAGTTAGACCAACCTTGCTTCGAACAGCCTACTTGTTGTCACACTGACCTGGCGATGCCCATTTAAATATATTTTTTAGTTCAAGTTTCACTGGTTTCGCTGGTTTCACCATTCGCTGAATTAAAACAATACATAAAAGCCAAAAATATCAGGTTGTGGTATCTAGATACACCTATTCTATGACGGAATTATGGTTTCGATGAACCGAAATTTAGCAACGTATATTTGGTGGTTATATCTGTAGCTTGCAGTGACAAGGCCGGTCACCATAGATAGAAAATTTTCTGCTTGACCTCACGGCCAGAAACAAAATCAAGAATTCCATCCTATTGTCTCAGAAAACGGAGAACTGATTGGTATCTATCGCTATGCAATCCTAGAATGCGCCACTGTGATCTTTCAAAACGGATAGCAAGAATGAACTGGAGAAAAATCATCACCATGCATACATTACTGAATATGGATAGGATGACAAGCCTCTCGTTAGTCCATCACGGAAATGTGCGCTGACTTTAAGATGACTATTTCGTCGAACTATAAGGACGCTGCTTCTGTGGAACCAAAGAACCTAGCAGTTTGTTGTTAGAATCATACCTTGTCTTGCGAGACATGACACAAACGAACAACAGGCATATCTGTTTTTGTAAATTATGATAGGAACCCGGTCGACTATCTTCAGTGATGTTTTCGATCAAACTAGCCCTTACAAGGCAGCATCAAGTAACATTTAGTCTTTTCCCGTTTACCTTCGTTTTCATTTAGGCGCACTTTTTAAAGCCTTTTCAACATCATTATAGAATCCGTGTTCAGATCTGTCGACAAAATTTCTCTCTTGTCTTCAGCTCAATATGGACAAATACCAGCTACGATATCAGCTCAGGATCTCTTTTGAAACCATTCACTCTGGACTATCCTGCTGGATTGCACAAGTATGAAAACACATTAGGAAGTCCGAACCAAAGTGTTAGAACCAACTCCACGTTATCTGGCAGTATCATACTACCACGTTCAGGCTCTGGGATCCGTACCACATTGCCAAATATCCCGAGTGACCCATTGGGGGAACATACGCCGCCACCGGTTTTCACCGGAACAAAGATCAGATTCGCAGCCACCACAGACTCGCAACGTTCATCCACCCACTGCTCTTTACAAGAACGTCCATCTCTCTGTGTTCAGCAATCTCCAAATAACACAGAACCCTACGAAGAACTCTCCGCTCAACCTGGCGAGTACTCGAATTGGAGATCCGAGCCTTCTACGGAAACAACTCAAACTGCCTCAACTGTTGAAACGACCACCGCCCGTAATCCTTAGAGAAAGGATCCGATGTCGATGAGTGTGTTCCCTTCGTGGTACTCCCTGCCATGTACTTCGAGAAGTAATGAGCTGAGTACATTACAAATACAAAACTTTAAATTTAGTACAGGAATAACGTGAACCACAAACTGAACCGGGGAAACGGCATGAGCACTGGAATAAGCACACAAATATAAGAATTCATCCTGACATATAAAAAGCGTACAAACCAAAATGGATTTTTGATTGCTGTATGAATGCCATATTTTACATAGAAGCCTTTACCGTTTATTATTGCCTTTCTGTCGATTTAACCCATCAAAATATTTTTACTCCTGGACATGCCTGTGGACCACAACAACTGTCGTGTCGCCCTCTACGTTTACCTGCCAATGTGTTAAGATCTTTACCTTCAGAGACCGTAGGTGTTTGTTCCTACATTTGTGGAAGTGCTACAAAATTCCACTTGCTTATTCGCTGGCTGAACTGGTTAGATCTGATTTCGTCATATTATCGGACGTTACAGACGTTTTTTTATTTTTTTAATTCTGAGGTGGGTAGTTTGGCCGGATATAGACTTGTTATGGCTGTTTTTGCGAAAAAGTTTGGGACTTATTCTTTATTGGCTGCGATATACTTGGACGGACAAGAGTGGCCATCATACGGGATAGTCGTTGAAGAATCAGTTTATCAGTGTAATCAGCGTATTGCATCTACCCATTAGGTACACTCTGAGTTACCGTAACAGCTTTTTGGAATGCTAGTCTAACTGTGATCTGGGAGACTACGCACACTCTGAGCACATGAATCCAGATACTTTCTTACACATGTGTCCATCTTACCTTGGTGTAGAGATTTTTATTGAATACTGCCGCTGTATGTCAACATAACCTAATGTCAATGAACACTGCGGGAACAAGCGGCTTCGTGGAATAAGCAACGGTCAGACACAAACAAAATGAGTTCATATGTAGATTTTTTAGGCCAGAATCTATTACATGAATTTTTTACGGTTTGGGTGAGTTCCATTTGTTGCTGACTTCATAGAGGTCAACGGGCAACAACCCAGTGGGGGTTTTCTCGAATGCGACCCATCCTAGGTTTTTCAATTACTATTTGGCAGGATGCTCAAATGTACCGCTTCTTTTCAAGTGCATGGTGGTTGTGCCGCCGAAAGATCTGTTGTAACTGGAGAAAATGGGATTGGTTTAAACTTCAAATTTTTCATCATACACCTAGTTAGAACACGAACTTTGGTATACACATCTATCTTTTATAGCGTTGAGTTTTCCTTTAGTTTTGTGGTATTAAATAAAAACCGATAGGATATAGAGATGCAGATGGTGATTCAGGTAGATAAAATAATTAATAACAAAATTTGATCAATTTCAGACTAGCTGACTGAATTAACATCCTCGGCGCAGGCCGAGTTTGGCTCACCCATGTAACGGAGATCGAGTGAAATGTGTCACCATGGTCCATAACGCTGCGGTTTTTAGGTATTCATCATTTACAGAATAGAAAGTGCCTACAGATACCTGTCACGATTAATTAGACGCAGTTCTAAATTCGGCTCCGTAGTTAAGTATTTCAACACAACTACCCGTCTGCAATCTGTGTAGATGTTTTTTTGTTGAGTGATAATACATAGCAGGCTGTGGTTGGGAACGACTCTTGATGAACGGATTTCCTGTTACACTGAAATTAGTTCTTAGACCCAACCTAGAATTTCGAAATCTTGTCTATGGATTTTCATAACGACAGAGTTTTACAACATTCTTTAGCCAAAACTAACCCCTTCACAACTCTTACAAGAAGATTGATATAATCAAAACCAGCATCCTCAATATTATCTAAGCTAGTAGAACGTCTAAAACATGAACTAAAAAACTTCCTTACGCTTTGTTGTACCGGAGGCTGACATACCGATCATGGGATAGCCAGTAACTTCTCCATAAATCTACGGTATTGAAACGTTACTGATATTTGGAACATGGATCGTAGAAGTGTAAAGTGCAAAAACGGAACTTGCCCACTAAGTAACCTTCATCTTGCACGCTGATTGGAATCAGTCCCTGCAAGTCAAGATGTGGACGCAATAACACCTTCAAGGCTTGGCGAAATGCAATTGGAGGGGCGTTCGTCGACAGTGCAACAGTTCGTCCAGTGTATTTGGATGAGGTTTTCTTCATAAAACATTGCAGTGTCTGAACAAATGCTAAACCAGTTTTTCGAGATCCTCACATGACTGCATTCATATTGGATGGACTAATTCCTTTTCATTCCTAACACAATTTTTTACGTATTTCTCGAAGAGCATTTTCCTTTCTCATAATTCTACTTTTCTGTCGTAAAGCTGGCTTTACGTCAACCATTCACCAAACTTGCGCATAGACCGATCACAATTGCAATGCAAATGGAGTAGGTTGTTTAACTGGACGAGGATTTTGATTCATCCGGTGGTGTACTTTATTGGACCACTTTGCTGGAGATCTTGACAACTCAAACCAACTGGATGACTAAACGTTACATATTGCATCCATTCTATGGTCCAGTTAAATCAGGTGGGCGACCCAAGAACAGCGGAGACGGTCTTGGGCGGCCTTAGCAGTAGTTTTCTTTGTGAAAATATGCTGCAATGTCTAGAATATCGTACCAGCTGAAACAGGGGTCGGCCTTTGCGCTGCACATTGGGTTGGAGAATTTCATAAACGAGAGATTCAGCTAAGTCTCCTGTAGAAGATAAATTGATGTGCAACTGATAATATTTGTTGAAGACACTGTTTGTTTCTTGGCGTGGGGTTTTTATTTGCTGAGTCCGCTTATTTGTTGCGTAAATGCACATAAGAAAACAATGCTCAGTGTTTTTAATTCGATGAGTTCTGTGGAGGTTGAAAATCGGCCAGCATAGGGTAAGCCGTTAACAGACATCCAGTCAAGCGAATAAACCTGAGGCTGCAACTTGAGAGTAGGCACAACCCAGTGCGGCAGCATCGGGATCGCCCTAATTTCGCGGCGGGATGTTATCATAAATGCTGCAACTGAAAACGTATGCAGCGGTAGAGTTTCAAAGTTGCGTCGGAAATCAGTATGTAAATTGCCAGAGTAGTCGTTAATCATTCTTCCAGGTCTACATGGTAGAAGTTGCAGTAAAAACTTAGAAACGAGTTTAAACAGTAGCTGCGTAGCGTCACATGTGTGCGATGATATACAGTGCCAGTTATCCAGGTAGTAACATGTCTTGTCTTTAGTCAGGACCTAGATGAGAACCGTTATGAAGCGAGACGGAAAGTTAAGAGGGGACAGGATAAAACGATAGAATGTGCTGGTTATTGCGTGCATCTGTTTCTCCACCTAAATATATGTAGAGAATAAAAATCCCCTACTAGTGTCACCCTGCAACGGCTGATGTGGCGTGAAGTGCAGCCGATCGTACATTCGGTGGCTGTACGATAGAATGTAGCAAAAGCACCAAAATCTAGGGAGAAAGAAAGGCAACTAAGGCATTTAAACACTCCACGCAGTTGATTCGTTAGACACACGGCCACTAGATTACCATAAGTTTTGAGGAGCGAATTGTCACAATTCTCCCAATTATTGGTTTAGAGAGCCAGATGACTCCATACCGGGCCTTCATCCAGGTAACTTGACAGGGAAGACTGGAAGTCGCACTGGCATTTTTCAGTACAGCCCAATATGTTAACAGAGTAAAAAATTGTTGTATTATTGTTAAATGCAGTTTTTCTGCCATAGGAAGCAGTCCGCATTGAGAATAGTTTTACCGTGATATGACAATAAAGAGCTGTTTCTTAACTTGAGACGCACCTCACCTCTCCTAAATTGATAAAAATTACTTCCTTAAAATATGGGTTGCGCAAACTAATAAATGGCATGAAACTATTACATATCAGGAACCGCTCCATTGAATAGATCTCACCCGCCTTGGTCAAATTATGCGGAAGTAAGGAGTTGATAAGTGAAAATATTTCGAACTTAGATGAACTGTCCTACATCAATGTGCGTCCGGTTACCTGAAAGTTTGGTGTGCGTTCAGATTGGTCACTGAGTCTGATTCATCATCAACGAGTAGGAAATAAACAGCCTACCTTATCGGAACGAATCCAAACTGAACCACTCTAATAGCTGATGGAACAATTCAAGTGCTCCTTAGATATGCAAATATACACGAAATTAAATCATATTGGTGCATTCCATCATCTCCCATAATTAGGCTCGTTGCACTTTATGAGAATTTTACACTTAGGTTATATGGTCAAGTTGGCTTGTTAGTGGACGATGCTTTCGTATCCTGCACTTACAAAACAAGCTCACCTTAGAAAATGGGTAACGGCTTATTCTTATTGTTGTAACCGTACGTAACTTGCAGCAATTCTTAGTTATTCGATCAACAAATCTCTTGCTTAAAACGCGATTCGCAAATCTGGTGATAAATGCTGAGTTGCGTTCGGCTATTGGGACACATTTCCCAAAAAAAACTAGGAAAATGATAAAACAGCTCATTCGTCTCCTGTTAATGCGGTTATAGAATACCTGAACTGCTACTGGCAGCTGATTTGCTACGAGTGCACACCAACCTAACAGTCGAGCTCCCTGACCTCACAAAGCAGTAACTGAGTTTAACAGATATTACAAAAATAGAAAAACAGGTTAGCTTGTTATGAAAATTCGGATGGTTCAGATGCGCCCCTTCTTTGATAGCTACTGATCTTCTAGAATGTTACTAAACCGCCCAGTAGCAGTGGTCACCCACAAGCTGGTACTAGTCACAGTCAATAAAATGCGAAGAACCTCAATCATCAGTTGTACTCATCTGCTATCAAGGAAACCTAGTTAATTGATGGAATACTAGATGGGGTGATGGTTCGCACAGCCCACTTCGACTGGAATGTATGCAGATGTCTCTACACTTACTTAGAGGATGTACTCCGGTGAGTGGCCGTCGAAAGCTATCAACACAGTGGGGCATCTGTAGTGCTGTGGTATTACGTGCATTGCAGCAGCCGTATGCAGGCTGTTCCAGTTTTAGCTGGATGCTCTTTATCAGTAAATACACCAAACACAACAATCCGCCTATCGCGGTAGAATTCATGTTGATTGAAAGTGATTGCGGGGTTTAGAGTATTCATATTCCACAGAACATCGATTGGTTAATGTACAAATGACCTGCTAACATGTCTTTGCAAATGATCTTAATCTTGGACTATGGGGCAGAACAAACGCTGCATCACGTCTGGGTCTACCAATACGAAATATCTTGTGGTACCTGACGGCCCGTTTCCAACCTATTCCAACTGACCAGAGGCCGTAACAACAGAAAAACCTCTGGAAGAAATTTTTTATGGCAAGAGGCACCAGAAGTTCCAGCTACTTCAATCCACGAAGGAATGTAGGGAGAAATCACCAGTAATCTGGTGATGTAAAGCAAGTGGCCTGTATCAAACATCAAGAATCTACCCACAACTGTTTTGGTTTCTGCTTGGTGAAGACGCGCGGTTAGGGTACCAGACAATTCGCGACTCCACACCAGAATGCAGGATTCTATGTGGCTTCAAGGAAAGCTCGTTTTGAGAACGTTATCAGATACTTAACTGTAGATGAAAACATATACTGGAAGATACTGTTACCGACGAAATTAGGCGTAGCAAGCAAAATCCATACGTAGGTAAACCGCTGGCGATACAGTAAACGATATTCACGGAGTACTTGGGCACACATACCCTGGTTCATTTTTTCACTGCATCTTACGAGTAAAAGGGCTTATCTTCGCGTTTTTGATGTCCTAGTCCCCCTGTCACTTTACATCAGTATGGCTTCTCCATCGTAGTCTTTACTTAGGTCCGGGATTTCGGTCTTAAAATCTAATGTCCCCTTGTTTTTTTTCAAACAAACAATGTATGAGGCAGAATGTGTGAGATTATCTTGCTACTCAATTCCTAGACGATTGTGTCCCACTGATTTTGAAATATCAAAAATGACACGTTAGATTGGTTTTGGAATTTTCCCCCATATTCGCCTCTCCCCGTAAGGAAAACTGTCAATTGGCCGACAAAAGTTCACAAAACTATTTTCTCACAAATGCTTGATGGTTTATAGCTCGAAATGCCGAAAATCCGACCTTGAGCCAAAGTGGCCCCGTGAACTGGAGCTCAGAATTGTGCAGCTCACAAACTGACCAACTCGCGGGAGTACATTGCATGTCTGTTACGCCGCGCTGAATTCTGGATTTCTAGTTCGTCTGGTTATACCGATATACGTACGAAACTTAATTCTCACATTTTGGCGTCACGATTGGAACGATTCATCATGCCTGCCGAAATGGAACCATTAGATGTTAATTCAACTGCGCGTGACGTAGAGGATTATTTGGAACGGTTCGACATATGGTGCCTCACAAAATCCGATATGAATGATAAGAAACTCCCTGCATATCTCCTACAGTTCGTTGGCAAGGAGGCGTATACGTTGATCAAAAATTTAGTATATCCTGAATCTCCAATCGATATTCCTTACACTGCGTTGAAGAAAAAAGTTCTTCGACACTTCAAACCGATTAACTTCGTAGCAGCCGAAAGAGATAGGTTCAATATGTTGACCCGCTCTCATTCTCAGTCGGTTCGTGATTTTGTGTTACAGCTGCAGACGCAGGCGGCCAAATGTGACTAGGTTGCCCAATTGGAAGACCAGCTGCGTGATAGCTCATTGCTGGTATTCAGCTGCCCGAAGAAGCTGAAGCTGCTACTGTGTCCGGATCAGAAATTTCAAACTACTCGGAAAATATGTGAGCAGTATGAAGATGTGAAGCATGTG
>NW_008751884.1:175256-177327 GCF_000715545.1 Opisthorchis viverrini | reverse complement strand
ATCGATTGTAATTTTTTGGTTTTAACGTCGGGTCCGTCGATTATCGAACTCAAAGTTCTACGCTTACTGCAAACCAGTATCACCTTACCGACGTCTGTGAATTAGAATGAAATCAAACAACCGATTCCTAGAGGTCCTAAGCCTACAGATGGTATGCAAATTCCAAGGATAAGAATTGTTCCATTTGGCTTACACGCACCTGTTCGTCAAGCGTTTCAACAAGTACATGCCGACTAGTGTGGTCCTTTTTTCGGCAAGTACTATGCTTTAGTCGTTATTGACGCATATTCACGTTGGCTTGAAGTTTTTCTGACTAAATCTCCAAGTGCCGAATTCACTCAACAAGCTTTGAGGAGAGTGTTCAGCCATGAAGGTGTACCAACTGTTTTGGTCACTGAGAACGGCTCACACTTCACCGCAAAATTCCTCGAGTAATGGTTAAAGGGTCTTGGATGTCGACATTTGTTTGCTGCTCCGCGACATCCCCAGTCGAATTGACTTGCTGAAAATTTTGTCCGAACACTTAAGTCTGCCATTATTTCACTCTCTCCTACTGCTTTTGAGGAATTGGACCCTGGGGTTGATAATTTTCCAATGCAATGCAGGAACGCCGTTCATCCCGATACTGGGAAGAGTCCCGCGCTTCTATTTAGATCTCGTTCGTTGCGTACAAATCTTGACTGTGCCAAAACGGCTGACGTTACATTTTTCAAGGGTAATGATTTGCGACCTGCTACAAAAATAGTGCTTTATTCAAATGGCAAACGAATGGTCACAATTCTCGATTTGGTTGTTCGCACTTGTCATCGGAGACACATTGACCAGGTTGCGTTCAACACCAGAGGTCAGTCTGTTAATGGCACTCCTGCTGTTTCGAATACTAATGAATCCTTTGTAGATGATCTTATTGTATCTGAACAAAACGTACCTGAAAAACACATAACCTGTGAAGAGCCTGAAGTTTTCATCCTGAGAAGTTCCGAAAGATTGTGGTCAAGACCACCACTGGACTATAAACATCCACATGCTCATTCAGGTTGTGGCGGATGTGATGAACATGACTGATACTCTATTCATTGCTCTGTTCATTATTCTCTTGTTTTAATATTCCATATGCAGTACACATTCACCAATTCGAGTACATACGTGCTGGTTGTTACGCTGCGCTGAATTCTCAATTTCTAGTTCGTCCGGTTATACCGATACACGTACGAAACCTAATTCTCACAACATCCTTGCCCTACACTGATCAGTACGCGCGAATTCCATATGCAGGACGCTGTTAAATGTTTCTAGCTTGATGAATTGTTTACTATGTCCAGATTTCTGCGCTCTACCGCCGCGTTCGGAAGGTAGGACCCTCTCTTATACACACTACTATAGACCACCCGTCAGTCGTGAGTAGGCCAGAAGAACCGCCACGAAGAGACTGGACCTAACCGTGGTGCGACGGTTTGCGCACTTCTCCGATCCATTGAGCTATAATGGAGAGTGTCCCGCGAAACTCATCTGAGACTCAACTGGGCGGTCGACATGGACTGGACTCGATACGTACGGACAGTGGGGAACGATTGCTTCAGCTGCGTGCTGATAGCAGGCTGCTTTTATGCAGCACGAACTTCCGAAATAGCCGAAGTCGTCTGGCCACTTGGTGTCCTCCAACAACAGGCCGGCCACAAACTCAAATCGACCACATTGCCATCAGTTACCGATGGCGCGGATCCATAACTGACTGCCGGTCGTTTTGGAACACATTTGTGGACTCTAACCACGCGCTCCTCCGGAGTCGCTAAAACCTACGTTTCGCGGGGCCGCGTAAGGTGCGGACAAATCGCATGGCAACTGGAAGGCTGGCAGATCCGGAATGTCAGACGACTTACAAGAATCGTCTTCTGGAGTCTCTTCCAAATGCTCCACCATCAGATGTGAACTCATACTGGGACGAGATTGCCACCTTTTTGCATAGTGCTGGGAATTTTACCTGTGGCACGACCCAACCAGGCGCACTCAAGCACTGGATATCAGACCGAACGGTGGCACTACTTAAATCTCGAAGAAATATCCCAGCCGG
>NW_008751884.1:150438-173615 GCF_000715545.1 Opisthorchis viverrini | reverse complement strand
CAGCACCAGAAGCTGCGTTGGTTGGGACATGTGTTGCGTATGCCGAACCATCGTTTGCCGAAGAGAGTACTGTTTTCCATGCCCAATTCGGAGTGGCGTAAACAGAGAGGTGGCCAACTCTTGACTTGGCAGAGGCGTATGAAGGAGATCAAGAAACGCTTGGGTGCTGTCGGTGCTACTCGCCTTCCAGGATGGGGACCGCGTGATCCTCACCGTGCCTGGTTGGAGACACTACAAGATATGGCTGCCAACCGATGTCAGTGGCGTTCTTGTTGTTGTCAGTTTCTATCCAGATTGCCTGAGTGAATGTCTGAATGCGTAGGCGCCTGGGAATGGTTGTGGGAAGCTAACACTAAGTCCCTTCCCCGTCCATCTTTATTCTTTTCTTCACAATAAGGCTTTCAGATAAGTCATGGTTATACGGCAGTGAAGCATCGGTGTTGAACACTGATGTCATGCTGTCGATGATGATGATGAAGCCTGACGAATTTCTGATCTTTCTGCCTTCATTCGACAATCTCTGGGCTATTGTCGCGATTCATTCATCCGTATGAAAGCTTCACCCAGAAACCCTTATATCCTTACCTCTCATACTAATACTACTTTGAACGAGCTCCTGAACCAAATGCCTTCTTTGCACATAAAGCAGTCTTTCTAACCCATCTCTCAAACACCTAGAGAAATACCAGCCTGAGCGTTCTAAACTTCGCTGACCCCCGAGTCTGGATCCGCTTGGCTAAAGATTTAACCGTCGCGAGTAATTTCCTTAGGCTAAAGTATCCCTGCCTCAAATTTTGCCTTCGGTTATCCGCCCCGTACAGGGACCGTTTTTCACACACAATGCCCGTTATTTTGAAAGTTCAACAGGCGATTCTTTGTATCAATATGTCATATGTCACAATGTTGCTGTCTCCTTTGTCTATCACTAGCTCGCTTAACCTGAGAAGCACTTAACCGCACTTCCGCCGCCAGTGCCCGGTCCCTGTATCCAAACAGTGATAGGGTTCCATAGATTATTCCACTACTTCTGTGACTCATTTTTATTGATCACTGTAAAAAATCAATGACACGCCATCGGTTAGACCTCTTGCATTGAAATGTACGGTGGTTACCACATCCTTCCAAATTGTTCTACTATGCGGACTTCTGCTACTACCATCTCCTAGGATAACTGCTCAGGCGGGATCACTGTTGGTGCATATACGAGAAGGAAACCTGAGAACACTAACCACAAATCGCACACCGCTGATTCTGCGGGATAACCCGGTTTCCTATGCAGACAAATCACATTCTGTTGGGCTAGCAACCAACCCGTACGACGCCGAAATTTCCGTGGTACTCTAATTTGCCCTGTACCTCTACTTCATACACCGACCTCAGGCCATACAAAAATCCCTAACGGCTCCCAACATCAGTTCGACTATGTTGTCCCACCTCAGGTCCGCAAACTCTCACAAGCCCCTTAGTTACTCAGACATCCCATATGATTAAACCCCCGATAAACTCTACAAACTTACCAACTAGTGGCGCGACCATGAGTGATAATCACATACGCCCCATCTCAAACCTCAAAACAATATGTCCCTTAGTCACCCTGGTCCAGTACACTATCATACATAAGCCCGTCATGCCATCAGCCACCTCTAATTACACCGAAACTCCCACGGTATCCTTATAGGGTCTGTGCTCTGTTGTTGCCTTCAACATTAAACCGACACCAACCGTTGCAATGGCTTCTAGTCACAAGACTCCATAGAACCCTGGTCACTCCATCGGTTACACAATTAGCAAATTCGCTTTACCACCCATAACAATGGTTAGTGTCTTCATTGAACCGGGAGGACTCTCTGCGGGCTTGACTGAAGCAACACATTTCATACCCAGAACAGGGGCTCCACCGGCCATTGTCAACACCCACTGTCATCGCAGAACCCCTTCCATACTGACCCTTCACGTTCCAGCTCCTCCAAAGTACACCTTTGGAATCAAGCACCCACTGTCAAAGCCTCATTTTGTACTAACTTCTTCACTTAGTCTTTGAAAATAAAACCTTCATACTTCAAAGGACAACTCGACTTTGATCCCACCTCCACATAATTACACGATAGCCACATTGAATGACGTGTTCAACTATGCAGCCGTGCATACGCACTTGGCCAAATAATCATAATCACATAAACATAATCACCTTGTTTATTGCAAGGGCATCGCATGAAATTGCTCCTGTCCTTACCAAGGAATCGGACGACTATACAGCTTGGCTTAGCGATAAACTAAGTGACAACCCTCTAACACCTTCAAGTCTGTAACCAGCCACAAGCAAACATCTTCTCTATTGCACTGACTATCCTGCTACTGATGCTGGGTGTAAAGCAAGTGTGGTCTTCAGCGCGGACCGCATCTCGCCTCACCGTATCGTCGGAACTTGTTATTGGCCTACCAAAATTCTTCTCATTATGGCTTACTTCATGCCAGTCTGTACTGGACTGCACGCTGAGCTAGTTAAGCAAACCAAACTACTTGTGTTTTGGTTCATTCACGGCCTGGTATCACTCTCAACTTAATGACGCCAAATTTCGTCTCTATTTAGGTGGCTTTATCAACCTCGTCACACTTCCACCCCCTCCAATTTCGGACGCTGAGCGCAACTGATCCGAAAGTACCATTCGATTGCTATTCGTCTTGTTTAATCTCCGATTTGTCCGGCTTCGGATCGTCCTCCATAAGACTTTTCAAGTGAACGCTAAGTGCCTAGCATTTTGCGCCGGCTTAATTGTCTCTAGATCTATTCTTCTGCCTAGTCCAGAAAGCGCCGTCAAGTGGACCGCAAGCACTTTCGACCACCACCACCACCGTAGATATGACGCTCGTTGCGCCGTTATCCAAGAGCCGAAATATAACAGTGGGAATTTCGTTTGGTCACGTGAGATAATATTCATTAGAGTATCCAAGCAACAGCTCTAAATAGATATTATGGTTGCCGCTTGAGCCCGCCAGATCACCTGACTCGAAACGTCTGCTGCTTTCAGGGAGAATGTCAACAAATTATCTTTTCAAAGTGGTGGTGGCAACCACCAAAAAGCTCCTTCTAGCATAAACCTACTCTCTGATTTTAAAGAGGGACTGAATGACCAATCCTTATCAGACCATTGGAATTTCCTCCATAACCATTGTGTGTCGAAGGGATATATCTTCGTAAAATGCTGCATCTCTCTACAAGTTAAGCATAGTACACAGTAATTTGCCTTAATTTTGCTGGTGTTTTCAATTGGTTCATTCGTTATTTTAATTTCCAAGTTGAATGGCCACGACTAAGCTACGTGTCTATCTTGTCACGGATTTTTTGCTTTTAAACTCATGCAAAATCCAAGCCATTGGAAGAAGCTACTTTCTACTGCGCAACAAACCGGTTGCGCAGTCCTCTTTTGTCTCAAGAGGCCCTAAGCTATTTGTCAAACACGTTTCATCGTCTTGTTCGCACTAATAAACTGACTAAGTTTCTGTACGACTGACTACCTGTAAACCATCGGCCGACCGCTGGAAAGTTGGTGCTTACTGTGCTCCGCCCATACGTGGAAAGCCATCCCATGCTATGTGGTTTTCTCAGCCAATGAATTGGGCAAGCACAACCAGGGAATCTGCAACGACACTGGAATCGTAAACCGCCTGCATTGAGCACGCGGCGGGTGATTTGCCTTCGGAGCGGTTTCGCAACTCCGGACTCGTGCGTTGCGGTCGGATGAAAAGCATTCATATACATATATTTATATTTATATATATTCTTCCAGGTAGCACTACATGTAGCTCTTCTGGTGTTCACAATGCACCGTAAATTACGGTGAGACACAAGCAACGCACTAGTTAAGGTGTACTCTTTCAAAGTAACCGGTGTACGGCACGCAGATAAGAGACTGACAGAGTCCTGATTGCAGATGGCATGTGTACCGTGCGTTCTGTCACAAATGCTTTCCATGGAGGCAGACAGTTTGCTCATTTGTGTAAACTGTTTAGCTTCTTCACAGAGAGGATGAGCGTACGGTATCCAGCAAAGACGTCCGTTGTGGACGAGTTGGCGACACAAATGCAAGAGATCATGGTTGGTTTTGGCTACAGCATCACGTTATTCTATTTTTATTTTCATGAACATATCAGGGAGCATGCACTTATCATAACGTTCGTGCATTTTGTTCATAAGCACCCTCTGGCGGCAGCAAATGCAAGTTGCATCGTACGTTTCGTCTAAACAGCGTCTCACGGTAGGTTTTCTGCTTATCATATTACTAGCGCACGCATACTGTGCCGCACGAACCCACGATTTGTTCCTTATTTCTCATACCACAAGCGGATGTGCGCACGCAACCCGGGGTAAAAACATACAAACCGAGTAATGGACCAACTGTGGCTATTTGGGACCCTGAACAGCCGCAAACAGTGTTAAGTAGTGGATTGTCCAGGATTGTCAGATGCGCCGATGCCCAACTTCTATGTTGTGGGACCTGTCGTTTGCAGTTAGAAATAGCAGACTTCAACTCAGATGGTGGTCGCGGAACACTGAAATTGGTTTATGTCGGTTTTGTGAACTGCCGACCGGTTACAATGACCACTAGTGTCTAAGTGGTTGTTCAGCATGTCATGTCCACTGTTATGAAAAAGAAACCTTGACAACTATGCGGTGAGAAAATATGCAGATTTGCCCTCAGGGAAAATCTGTATGTGAGCGATCATTGCTGAGGTCTAGACCCCGATCCCTCCAGACAGCGCACGTACGTGTTTGTCAAACGGTTCGCAAAAGAGCCTTTCTATAATGTCAACTTGGGCCGAAGTACAGGAGCGCAGGACACTGTCACCAGAATTGATTGGCGTTTACATTTTTTAGGGAAGCATATTACAAGCCATGGGTTGAAATCATATTAGTTGCGCGAGACAGTAGGAGTCCCAGAGGGAAGATGATGACTTCATCTGAAGCACGCGAATAAGAACGCCCGCCGGCCCTTGTGAATGATGCCACGTAAGAGTAAGTCTAAGAGGATATCACCCAAAAACTCGCTTTATATATCAGGCAATGCAATGAGTTTGTTACCAGCCACACGTACTTCCTAGTGAGAGTTCAGCAAACTGACCAAAATCTTCTGCTTACTTCCAAACATTTCCAGCCCAAAGAATACCGTGAACCAATTAAGTCATTATTTTTCAGGACATATATAATTGCCAGAATGCCCAATGTAACTAAATTTTTCACTTTGTCCCATTTGGACCACTAACTTTTCCCTGTTAAAATAAACTGGTGCCGTGATCCACGTTTGAGTTCACCATCAATATATCATCAATATATCGATAGGACTGCGCTGTCTGAAAGCTCGGTAATGCCGCCATCTGTATTGGAGTGTGTTGCTACCAATGAGGAAGACATCAATGCATCCTGGGCAATATCAAGCAGTTTTCCGGAAAATTTCAACCAATGGGTACATGCTACATAGAATTTACGACGAAATTTGCACTCATCGTCCATTCAGAGGGATACTGTAATTAAAATCTATGTGTGTTCTGCAAGCCTCATATGAAGTATCAGTGGCTACGGAGTGTTTCTATCACTGCATAAAATTACTTGAAGTACGAAGGCAGAGGCTTTTGCATCCGTCTGCTGAGATGGAGTATATCAGAGAGAATTTGGATACCGTAGTTGTGCTCCGGCATCTCTTGCGTCAAACGGTGTATTGTAGGCTGCAGCAATTTTCACAAAATACCAGAGCTGCAGATCTACTTCCAACATCCGTTGGTCTCTGACGGGTTATATTAGTGTGCAATTTGAACTGTCATTTTTGTCAAGCGCCGATGTCCGATTTGGAGCATTTGCTGACTCTCTTGAGCCATAGATTGAATTGAAGAAAATTTTGCATGAAGTTCCAGCATTTTGTGGGATTGATTCAATGCCATGAAGTTTTTTCAGAAAGTCGTGGTTTAGCCAAAATTTATTTAGCCTTACTCAAGTTCTACTTTGGGCGTGGAATTTATATTTTTTGGCTGCCGTGGCCCAACGGCCGCGTCCCGGACGCACACCCGAAATTTCTCCGAAACCGAGGCCTGGAAAAGGAAAAATTTAACATGGAGTTTTAGCATTTGATGGTGATTAATCGGGCGCCTTAGATATCCTACGTGGCCGCAGTTGTATTAGAAGTTGTTCAAACGAACTCGGGGTTCACTGTGGGCGTGGAATCCGGTGGCCTTGTCCGCTGATAACTGTTTGCCCACCCATATTATTTTCGCCGAAACAGATGGTCCTCGAAGTTGTGACATAACCGGGAAGTTAGTGGAATCCATTTGTACCTTCCGGTAGTATTTCGCTTATAGCATTTTTTATGTGAGCGAAAGTTCTAGGTCATGAGGATCGACGGATTGGTAGCTCTTTCTTGATTCGTTGGTTGGTGGTACATGGCCGTTCTTAGCTGGTGGAGCGGTTTGTCTGGTTAATTCCGATAACGAACAAGACTTTGGCCTGCCAAATAGTACGCCTGACCTCTGTGCTCGTGCAGGTGGCGGCACTCGTTGCCTCTCTGGGGTGATATTACCGCTCGCCGGCGGTTGCGGCGCAGGTGTCTGCTTCATAGAGGGACAAGCGGCGTGCCAGTCGCTCGCGCTTGAGCAATAACAGGTCTGTGGTTCCCCTAGATTTCCGGAACCGCACGTGACTACAATGACGGTTTCAACGAGTTTGGAATCTCAGCCCGAAAGGGTTGAGAAAACTTAGCCATAACCGTCGTGACTGGGCTCGGTGCTTGCAACTGTTCTCCGTGAACGAAAAAATCCTGGTGAGTGTAAGTCATATGCTTGCGCTGATTACGTCCCTGCCCTTTGTATCCATTGGCCGACCAGAACAAAACCGACCGGGGAAACTTGGTCAAGGGCCACGATCCCTATATCAATCCGTGAATCCGTGACCCAGCGATTCCCATTTTTCATCGGTTCACGTGACATAAAACACGAAATCGCATTCTAGCAGATTTCGGCTTTCTTTGGTGTTCTTTAAGGATAAAAAACATCCAAAGAATATTCAGATGGTACAGCGTCGCGAGATAGCTCTGGGTATCACTCCTATCATGAATATGTCTCTTTCTAGGTGGTGACCCCCATAAAGCGGTCGCCAGGATCACGTTTGGCGTTGCCACTTACCTCGACCACTTACCGTAAAGGCTGGGCCCGTGTATATGTACGCGGCTGATTATGGGATCACACGTATGCACGGCAGCCCAATTCATTGACCAGCAACGGTTCCTTATACTCATAACTCCACGCGTTGTCACTCATCCGAATGCTTGTCGTAACTGCTGGGCCCATGTCCACGTGCGAGGACTCACATATGCACGGTAACATAATCCAATGGCCAACGACGGTATCTCATACCCATAACTGCACGTGATGCCACTTATCAATGCTACTTATAGTAAACACCAGGCCAGTATCCATGTGGGCCGGTAAAAACGAGGCACAAATATGCGTGATAGCCTGTCATACTCATCGATGTACCCGATGTCGCCTTACCTGGCTACTTATTGTGAGTGTCAGTTCAATGTCCATGTGCGGCGTTGATCAACCAGTAACTTAATCCAACCTAATATGTCGTACTTGTAACTGTACGCGTTGTCGCTTATCTTTGCAACTTCCGATAAAAACCGGGCGACTGTTTATGCAGACCGATGAATACGAGGCCTAACCCATGCCCACATAATTAATACAACTGCGAACAAAGGAACTCATAATCACAAATGTACGTGATATCATCTACCTTGACTACACTTTGAAAATCCTAGGCCACCGCCTATGTGCGAAACTGGTTATTAGACCACAACTATGCGCAGTGTCCTCATTTAACTGCCAAAGATTGCACGCCATACTCATAACTATGCGCGCACTAGCTTATGTTTACTATCTATAGTAAAAATCAGGTCGGTATCTATGTAGGCCGATAAAAAAACTAGGCTGCAGCTGTGCGTGATATCTTAATCTAACGGCCAATGACGGCCCGTCGTACACGTGTGTGTAGTCGATATCGCCTTTCTCAGCTAACTAGCGTTATTGCAAGACCTGTGTCCATGTGCAACGCTGAGCATGAGGCTTTAGCTATGCCCAGTATCCCAGTCCAATGAGCAACGAGGGGACGTCATGCTCATAGCTGTACTAGATGTCACCTGCTGAGGCTATTTGTAGTAACTGCTAGGCCCGTGTTCATGATCGTAGCTGAGAATAATGCCCCAACCATACATAACAGACTAATCCAAGGACGAACGGCGGTCTCCTTGATATCCATACGTTGTCCAACTGTCAACACCCCATGCCTGAAAATACACAACCACCTTTAATAAATCATGTTTCTGTTTATTGGTTGCGCCGGCACAAACATAATTTGTGGTCAACCCACTTCTGAAAAAATGTATACTCAATCACGACTCGTGCACATCTTACGCGATATCATTCAAAACACAATTAAACAAATTTACAGCGGCTACTCCGCCAACTGCTAATGGTGGTGGGTGCTTGAGTCCAATGAGGCGCTTTGGTGGGGAGACACGAAGTGTCGTTAGGTCAGGAGGTCTGGAGAAAGAACCTGTGCTCTCATCCTTGACTACAGCCTCATGTGCGGGTTGATTAGTTACCGTATCTCTTAAACCAGCAGTCGACCTTTTTGGCGTGGTGTAGGTCAGAGGTTACATTTGTGGGTGCCCAGAGATAGAAGTGGAGGGCTCATGGTCATGAGCGGGGCCTGGAACCAGCAGGCAGATTTGTGTGACGTTTTGGACGCGTCAGCTCAAGCACCGATGGGTGACGGGGCAACAGGTTCGGGTAACTTTTTGGTAAGCTGACTTTGCATTCTGGTACGGGCAGCTCTAATTTTTAACGCATGGAATTTTATGGCAGATGAGAGAAGAGTCTGAGCTGTCAGCAGACGGGCGGCATTTTTTCATGCTGGAATTGCATTATTATTGGGCAGCGGATAGACGCATTGAGCAATAACAGGTCTGTGGTTCCCCTAGATTTCCGGAACCGCACGTGACTACAATGACGGTTTCAACGAGTTTGGAATCTCAGCCCGAAAGGGTTGAGAAAACTTAGCCATAACCGTCGTGACTGGGCTCGGTGCTTGCAACTGTTCTCCGTGAACGAAAAAATCCTGGTGAGTGTAAGTCATAAGCTTGCGCTGATTACGTCCCTGCCCTTTGTATCCATTGGCCGACCAGAACAAAACCGACCGGGGAAACTTGGTCAAGGGCCACGATCCCTATATCAATCCGTGAATCCGTGACCCAGCGATTCCCATTTTTCATCGGTTCACGTGACATAAAACACGAAATCGCATTCTAGCAGATTTCGGCTTTCTTTGGTGTTCTTTAAGGATAAAAAACATCCAAAGAATATTCAGATGGTACAGCGTCGCGAGATAGCTCTGGGTATCACTCCTATCATGAATATGTCTCTTTCTAGGTGGTGACCCCCATAAAGCGGTCGCCAGGATCACGTTTGGCGTTGCCACTTACCTCGACCACTTACCGTAAAGGCTGGGCCCGTGTATATGTACGCGGCTGATTATGGGATCACACGTATGCACGGCAGCCCAATTCATTGACCAGCAACGGTTCCTTATACTCATAACTCCACGCGTTGTCACTCATCCGAATGCTTGTCGTAACTGCTGGGCCCATGTCCACGTGCGAGGACTCACATATGCACGGTAACATAATCCAATGGCCAACGACGGTATCTCATACCCATAACTGCACGTGATGCCACTTATCAATGCTACTTATAGTAAACACCAGGCCAGTATCCATGTGGGCCGGTAAAAACGAGGCACAAATATGCGTGATAGCCTGTCATACTCATCGATGTACCCGATGTCGCCTTACCTGGCTACTTATTGTGAGTGTCAGTTCAATGTCCATGTGCGGCGTTGATCAACCAGTAACTTAATCCAACCTAATATGTCGTACTTGTAACTGTACGCGTTGTCGCTTATCTTTGCAACTTCCGATAAAAACCGGGCGACTGTTTATGCAGACCGATGAATACGAGGCCTAACCCATGCCCACATAATTAATACAACTGCGAACAAAGGAACTCATAATCACAAATGTACGTGATATCATCTACCTTGACTACACTTTGAAAATCCTAGGCCACCGCCTATGTGCGAAACTGGTTATTAGACCACAACTATGCGCAGTGTCCTCATTTAACTGCCAAAGATTGCACGCCATACTCATAACTATGCGCGCACTAGCTTATGTTTACTATCTATAGTAAAAATCAGGTCGGTATCTATGTAGGCCGATAAAAAAACTAGGCTGCAGCTGTGCGTGATATCTTAATCTAACGGCCAATGACGGCCCGTCGTACACGTGTGTGTAGTCGATATCGCCTTTCTCAGCTAACTAGCGTTATTGCAAGACCTGTGTCCATGTGCAACGCTGAGCATGAGGCTTTAGCTATGCCCAGTATCCCAGTCCAATGAGCAACGAGGGGACGTCATGCTCATAGCTGTACTAGATGTCACCTGCTGAGGCTATTTGTAGTAACTGCTAGGCCCGTGTTCATGATCGTAGCTGAGAATAATGCCCCAACCATACATAACAGACTAATCCAAGGACGAACGGCGGTCTCCTTGATATCCATACGTTGTCCAACTGTCAACACCCCATGCCTGAAAATACACAACCACCTTTAATAAATCATGTTTCTGTTTATTGGTTGCGCCGGCACAAACATAATTTGTGGTCAACCCACTTCTGAAAAAATGTATACTCAATCACGACTCGTGCACATCTTACGCGATATCATTCAAAACACAATTAAACAAATTTACAGCGGCTACTCCGCCAACTGCTAATGGTGGTGGGTGCTTGAGTCCAATGAGGCGCTTTGGTGGGGAGACACGAAGTGTCGTTAGGTCAGGAGGTCTGGAGAAAGAACCTGTGCTCTCATCCTTGACTACA
This sequence comes from Opisthorchis viverrini, assembly GCF_000715545.1. NCBI lineage: Eukaryota > Metazoa > Platyhelminthes > Trematoda > Opisthorchiida > Opisthorchiidae > Opisthorchis > Opisthorchis viverrini. Next base: position 162,633 of record NW_008751884.1, on the reverse strand, counting down.
GCCTCATGTGCGGGTTGATTAGTTACCGTATCTCTTAAACCAGCAGTCGACCTTTTTGGCGTGGTGTAGGTCAGAGGTTACATTTGTGGGTGCCCAGAGATAGAAGTGGAGGGCTCATGGTCATGAGCGGGGCCTGGAACCAGCAGGCAGATTTGTGTGACGTTTTGGACGCGTCAGCTCAAGCACCGATGGGTGACGGGGCAACAGGTTCGGGTAACTTTTTGGTAAGCTGACTTTGCATTCTGGTACGGGCAGCTCTAATTTTTAACGCATGGAATTTTATGGCAGATGAGAGAAGAGTCTGAGCTGTCAGCAGACGGGCGGCATTTTTTCATGCTGGAATTGCATTATTATTGGGCAGCGGATAGACGGTTTCAACTTCTTGAGCCGCCGAGCTGTGCATATGGTGTCCTGCATGCCACATACAGTCAGGGCGGCAATTTTGGTGTGCTTAAGCGGAATTCGATCACGTGTATTGAATATTAGGGCCTGATGCCGGCATCCGATGGATTGACGAATCTCAGAAGCAATCGAGTCAAATAGAATTGACATCTTCCCTTAGTTGGTTGGATAAAATGTTGTGCCAGGATACAGATTGTATTGTATGGTTCGATTGTATGGTTCAGAGGGCGGACATTTTGTTTTCCGTCTCGCGCACACATGTTCTGAGATTTTCCAGGTCATTCAAGACCTCAGAGCCTACTGGTAGCGGTGAAGGAGTGTTGCCGGGTTGAGGAGGCAAAGATATATCAGTTGGTACAACTGAACAATCTGAGGTTGCTTGGAATACTGTCCTCGCCGGCCTCGAAAGGTGAGGGGGTTGAGAGCTGGATCTTCTGGGTCTAAGCCGCTTCTTTGAACGTACCGGGGGGAGAGCTGATGGAGGTGCGAGGTCTTGCAACCGATTTGGGGAGGAGGACGGGAGTGGTGTCATAATGAGATATTTCGAAGCAGGTTAAGAAATGACTGATGTGGTGGAATACGATTGAGAGAGTTCTAGAGTAGTAGGAAAATCATGGGTCTTATTATGGGTGACACAGTCAATCTTAAATACCTACGTGGGTTGGTAGTTTAGATAGGACTGTGGAAGCGTGGGACAATGGCGGCACGTTGAACGGAATGATTATGTAGATGAGGACTAAACCCACTCGACGAACTGGGTGTAGTACTGATTAGACCTACTGGGGAAGGGATGCCTTTTTGGCCTTTGTGATCGCAGCTAATTGGGGGACCACGGTGAAAAATAGCTATCCAGTATAAGGAAGCTGGTTAAAAGACCTATGGATGGGCTAGAATCCAAAAAAATTTTCTATAACACCCGACCTCCAAATTTTAGTTTCGTGGCCATGTATGGAAATATAATGGAAATCCTATCGCCTGTTCCACGGACATCAAAGATCTCGGGCTCAGATTACTCCTGTATTTTAGCTTTTCCCACCAGTTGCAGTCTCATGTTGCGACAGCACGCAGGCTCAGCTTTTTAATACTGCGCTTCTGTCACCCTTCAGACACAATGGTTGCCATTTTAGGCAATGCGTAAGACAAAACCTGAGATTCTGTCGCGCATTCGCTTCCCTTTACATTCAAAGTTGCAGGCTCGGAACTGGAAGTGTCCAATGCTCTTTCACGAAAAAGCTGCCCCCTCGGTCAACCCCCCTTCTGCTACCGCGCCCGCTATCAAATCCCAGGCCTCGAACCACTATGTCTCAGACGGTTAAAATTGAATCTAACTCTCTTACACCGTCTGCTTCACAAAAACGCCTCTAGAGCGGAGGCTAGACCAGATATAAAATCACAATCTCGTTACAGACTCCGTAACTCCTGCAATCCCTTAGTGTCGTCCAGCCCGTAGAAACCCACGCTACTATTTCTTTCTAGTTTATTACGCTCGCATCTGGAACAGCCTTCCCGGGAAGCTGCAAACACCACGCTTCATCATACCTTTTCTCAGTCCGTAGACAAATTCTTTACCTGTGAAACTGCTGCCGCCTTACATAATACCCAACTACCCCCTGGCCTCCTCCACAAATAGCGCATTCGAGTTTAGCGACGTTACAGTTAGCGGGCAGGTAAAGGATCATCTTATCATTTCTTCCTATCCTCTTGACTCGCTTTAAGCTATGTGCAACGCTGAGCATGAGGCTTTAGCTATGCCCAGTATCCCAGTCCAATGAGCAACGAGGGGACGTCATGCTCATAGCTGTACTAGATGTCACCTGCTGAGGCTATTTGTAGTAACTGCTAGGCCCGTGTTCATGATCGTAGCTGAGAATAATGCCCCAACCATACATAACAGACTAATCCAAGGACGAACGGCGGTCTCCTTGATATCCATACGTTGTCCAACTGTCAACACCCCATGCCTGAAAATACACAACCACCTTTAATAAATCATGTTTCTGTTTATTGGTTGCGCCGGCACAAACATAATTTGTGGTCAACCCACTTCTGAAAAAATGTATACTCAATCACGACTCGTGCACATCTTACGCGATATCATTCAAAACACAATTAAACAAATTTACAGCGGCTACTCCGCCAACTGCTAATGGTGGTGGGTGCTTGAGTCCAATGAGGCGCTTTGGTGGGGAGACACGAAGTGTCGTTAGGTCAGGAGGTCTGGAGAAAGAACCTGTGCTCTCATCCTTGACTACAGCCTCATGTGCGGGTTGATTAGTTACCGTATCTCTTAAACCAGCAGTCGACCTTTTTGGCGTGGTGTAGGTCAGAGGTTACATTTGTGGGTGCCCAGAGATAGAAGTGGAGGTCTCATGGTCATGAGCGCGGCCTGGATCCAGCAGGCAGATTTGTGTGACGTTTTGGACGCGTCAGCTCAAGCACCGATGGGTGACGGGGCAACAGGTTCGGGTAACTTTTTGGTAAGCTGACTTTGCATTCTGGTACGGGCAGCTCTAATTTTTAACGCATGGAATTTTATGGCAGATGAGAGAAGAGTCTGAGCTGTCAGCAGACGGGCGGCATTTTTTCATGCTGGAATTGCATTATTATTGGGCAGCGGATAGACGGTTTCAACTTCTTGAGCCGCCGAGCTGTGCATATGGTGTCCTGCATGCCACATACAGTCAGGGCGGCAATTTTGGTGTGCTTAAGCGGAATTCGATCACGTGTATTGAATATTAGGGCCTGATGCCGGCATCCGATGGATTGACGAATCTCAGAAGCAATCGAGTCAAATAGAATTGACATCTTCCCTTAGTTGGTTGGATAAAATGTTGTGCCAGGATACAGATTGTATTGTATGGTTCGATTGTATGGTTCAGAGGGCGGACATTTTGTTTTCCGTCTCGCGCACACATGTTCTGAGATTTTCCAGGTCATTCAAGACCTCAGAGCCTACTGGTAGCGGTGAAGGAGTGTTGCCGGGTTGAGGAGGCAAAGATATATCAGTTGGTACAACTGAACAATCTGAGGTTGCTTGGAATACTGTCCTCGCCGGCCTCGAAAGGTGAGGGGGTTGAGAGCTGGATCTTCTGGGTCTAAGCCGCTTCTTTGAACGTACCGGGGGGAGAGCTGATGGAGGTGCGAGGTCTTGCAACCGATTTGGGGAGGAGGACGGGAGTGGTGTCATAATGAGATATTTCGAAGCAGGTTAAGAAATGACTGATGTGGTGGAATACGATTGAGAGAGTTCTAGAGTAGTAGGAAAATCATGGGTCTTATTATGGGTGACACAGTCAATCTTAAATACCTACGTGGGTTGGTAGTTTAGATAGGACTGTGGAAGCGTGGGACAATGGCGGCACGTTGAACGGAATGATTATGTAGATGAGGACTAAACCCACTCGACGAACTGGGTGTAGTACTGATTAGACCTACTGGGGAAGGGATGCCTTTTTGGCCTTTGTGATCGCAGCTAATTGGGGGACCACGGTGAAAAATAGCTATCCAGTATAAGGAAGCTGGTTAAAAGACCTATGGATGGGCTAGAATCCAAAAAAATTTTCTATAACACCCGACCTCCAAATTTTAGTTTCGTGGCCATGTATGGAAATATAATGGAAATCCTATCGCCTGTTCCACGGACATCAAAGATCTCGGGCTCAGATACTCCTGTACTTTTAGCTTTTCCCACCAGTTGCAGTCTCATGTTGCGACAGCACGCAGGCTCAGCTTTTTAATACTGCGCTTCTGTCACCCTTCAGACACAATGGTTGCCATTTTAGGCAATGCGTAAGACAAAACCTGAGATTCTGTCGCGCATTCGCTTTTCTTTACACTCAAAGTTGCAGGCTCGCAACTGGAAGTGTCCAACGCTCTTTCACGAAAAAGCTGCCCCCTCGGTCAACCCCCCTTCTGTTACCGCGCCCGCTATCAAATCCCAGGCCTCGAACCACTATGTCTCAGATGGTTAAAATTGAATCTAACTCTCTTACACCGTCTGCTTCACAAAAACGCCTTTAGAGCGGAGGCTAGACCAGATATAAAATCACAATCTCGTTACAGACTCCGTAACTCCTGCAATCCCTTAGTGTCGTCCAGCCCGTAGAAACCCACGCTACTATTTCTTTCTAGTTTATTACGCTCGCATCTGGAACAGCCTTCCCGGGAAGCTGCAAACACCACGCTTCATCATACCTTTTCTCAGTCCGTAGACAAATTCTTTACCTGTGAAACTGCTGCCGCCTTACATAATACCCGACTACCCCCTGGCCTCCTCCACAAATAGCGCATTCGAGTTTAGCGACGTTACAGTTAGCGGGCAGGTAAAGGATCATCTTATCATTTCTTCCTATCCTCTTGACTCGCTTTAAGCTAATTTAGGACTTAAATGCCTACTTGATTTAAATATGCAGTGTTACTGGCCTGGTTGTTTTCTTTTTTCTTTTTTCCCTGGCAAACTTACACTTCGTACTAGTCCAATCCCTACACCGGATTACTCTGTCAGCCCACGCTACTCTTTCTAGTTTATTACGCTCGCATCTGGAACAGCCTTCCCGGGAAGCTGCAAACACCACGCTTCATCATACCTTTTCTCAGTCCGTAGACAAATTCTTTACCTGTGAAACTGCTGCCGCCTTACATAATACCCGACTACCCCCTGGCCTCCTCCACAAATAGCGCATTCGAGTTTAGCGACGTTACAGTTAGCGGGCAGGTAAAGGATTATCTTATCATTTCTTCCTATCCTCTTGACTCGCTTTAAGCTAATTTAGGACTTAAATGCCTACTTGATTTAAATATGCAGTGTTACTGGCCTGGTTGTTTTCTTTTTTCTTTTTTCCCTGGCAAACTTACACTTCGTACTAGTCCAATCCCTACACCGGATTACTCTGTCAGCTCTGTACAGTGACTGGCGCTTTCAGCCTAACTCTAACTGATAAAAACCAAACCGAAGCCAGGTTTTTTCATCATTACCGGAACGCATTCTGCGCTTATATGTCCATCTGGTGATTCGCCCCACTAAACACTCACACACAACATAGCGCTACGCTTCTGCTCGACATGGTAGCCCACAACAACGCTCCGACGCCGTTTGACCATGGTGCACTCGCTGTGAATATCACAATCCCATTCCCACTGACACATTTGCAGCTGTCATTTCACTTCGCCACCACGACCTGCCTCTACCAGCGTCTGTATGCTGGTTGCTTGTTCGAATTGACTGAGCTGTCTTTACTGGCCTTGCTCCCCTCCGACCAGAAAAAGTGGTAGCTGAAGTATTTATTGACGCACAAACCACATTTATGACTACTTGGATGGTTTTCCACCTTGCAGATCTGGTAGCATGCACGAGGGATGAAAATCTCGTGTGGTGGACGGGTACGCTTTGCATGGAGGGTCGCCCTGTTGCGTTGCACCATGGTGTGTTCGTATACCCGCCACCCCTCCAGGAGCACGGCTGCATCGCTCATCGCCGGTGATCGTCAGCCTGGTCTTTATATTCAGGAAGTCAAAAAGTACTGCTGACTTCTGTTCGTCGCTGCTGGTCTTGGGCTCGCGTTTGTTGAGTTATGCAACGCCATAAACCACAGATGAAGAAAAAACTGTCCCCTCATCTGTCAGAAAACGAGTAAATGAAAATAAAAATACGCCTGGGATAACCTGAAAACACTCAGCAACGCCCGCGACCTACATCGACGAACATAGCTGTATCTGCCTTTGTCAGAACACAGGCTACAACGCACCAAAGCCCATTTCGTCAACCAAACAAAGAACACATCTACCTGTCGCTCCCAGTGGTGGACACGAAAGTCTCTACCGCTATGCACCACCTACAGATTAAGGATGATAGCATTGCTTCAGGGACTGGTGACTGTTTCTCTCCCTTTCGCTCCTGGTAGTATCAACTCATGTAGTAAATACCAGATTTGCCACTTATCTTGGAAGTTCACTCCCGTCAGCCCTTATACATTCGCTTTCCGCGCCACCACTCCGCACACCTGTACCGGCTTTTACTAGATCCCTTGTAATTTACTATCGCATGTGAGCAAACCCAACCCCTGGTCGCTAGACTATTAAATGGAAATCCATCTATATCCCATTCCACATAGTCACTTATCACCACCTTGATCGCATCGGTGTCAAGTTTTTCTTTCTATATATATTAATATGTATTATCCCATTGGATGTCTCCTCAGACTCACCATGCTCTACTAATTTCAACCCAACCCTTATCATTCCAAGTTTTGAACTTCGGCAATGCGCGCTTCTGACGACCTGGCTTACTGTTATCCACTCCGCCTGGTGCATGATCTACAACCACAGGATCCCCACACGGAGCAAGAAAACCTGCGATTCAATATCGGCTTTGTTTCACCTTGTTTCCTTGGCCAGCCTGAAGTGAACCCCGCTGCCCAAAGTACTGCGCACCCCAGCCCAATCACTCCGAATGTGACGTCTGATACGTGGATGTCCAACAACTGAAGCACGTCAGATGGCACCGCCATACCCAGTTTGATAGCACACCCACGAATATCCCATTCCTTCTCCCGACCGTGCCGTCTCGCCCATTCATTCCATTAACTGCAACTAAGAAAAACTCCCCACCTGACCCCGACTGCCTCAACGACATATTCATTCCAACCTTTTGAAATACTCGTTCCAATTTAATAAGCCCTGTGTTTCTGTGCTTCCCACCAAATTCAATAGCTTTCTGTACGGGTCGTGTTCCGGCTTGCGTGTTCCCATCATCCCGCTATTTCGAAGACCTATTATGCATGACTCCAAAACAGCGATAAAGAATCCCAACCGAAACCCCGCCCACCCGAGCCAGCAGTTGTAACTGCGAGGTAATTTTTCATCTAGCCCCAATCGTCTCTGGGACGAGTTCTCTCGTACTCGATGAACTTTCACTCAAATTTGGCCAGCTTGGTTTTCTACTGCAATTTCGGCTTGCCTCTTTCACAAGTTCAATTCCGTGTACGGTGTTCGGTTGGCCCTGTGCTTTAGCGCTATGTCTACCATTCAGTCTATCTCTTGCTTCTGACTACCCTACAACAGTGCAACCAGTGAGTCTGCTTAGTTTCAGCTTAAACCACATTTTCGAAAGAAAACTTGCCATGTTCGCCCAATACGAGTTGCTCATTCTCCACTTTTTCTCATTGCGACTCTGACCGTTTACCCAACCGCCCAAGGTCACTCCTTGCCAGCTATGTTTATTTCAGTTTCAGTTCATGTCAGCCAGCTTTGAATTAATCGGACCTCATGCCCGAACATGCGCTCAAGAACAATAAATGCTGACAGACCCACCAACTAAATGCGACATAACGCCTCAGCGGCTACTTGTTTTGCAAGGCCTGCACGCTTTTCTTTAGGCAGCCATGGAGCGATTCTGAGTTTGGCTCATCGTACAGACACGCCACATCACCAGTCGTCATACGTTTATCTCTGATCTCATGTCACTTCAGGCTCCGAGCTTCCTTATTTGCGCAGAAATTATTCAGTGCATGCCCCCCATGATCACGCAGACCCCCACCCGTACGCATCGACCACACACCTGTTACCTAAAGCTGAATACCGATTGCGTTTTCGAAGTCGGGCAGTGTCGCCCTACCATTGTTAGCAATTATGACCACCTTCCGCTTCTTGTTTGTTCGGGTCGCAGCCTACCTCATATCGTGTCATAAATGATATATTTGGCAGACTTTTTCGACACTTTCCTATTTTAGTCCACAGTGTAGACGTGGGTGTTTTATTTTGTCGTTTGAATGGCACCAATGAACCACCTTGCGCTCTCGATGGGCCCAAGACTATCCTTGATTCATACTGGTCCTGATTCGTCACGATTCCCTGGCAATTCGTCACGACAGAGATAGCTGTTACTGACTCACCCAAAATGTTCGTGTACAAGACTGTTCACGCACCCAAATAAGACGTCGCGATGATGATAACACGACTGTCATACCCAGTGCTGTTTTATTGTGCCGTCTGTTTGCTCCGTTCACAGACCCACTAATTCATCTAACAGTAATATCAAGGTGTCGGTATACCGATGAAGAGTGAATCTTGCCGTGCTCCCAATATAGCATGTGTTGACCGTCTCAAAAAAAGAAAACTTGCTAGCTGTGACGAATTCCTGGCCGAGCTTGGCAGGGCGGCTGCCGCAAATATGGAAGATTTTCCTTATACAGGTAGCAAGTGGCTGCTCAACATCTGAGGTTGTGCGGACATAAAGGACTTATGAGTGTCCATGCAATCATGAGATTATTTTCAAATCCAACACAGAGGCAAATATGTAAGCCAACTTTTTACCCAAAACTTACCGCCGTCCTCGCGGAGACTATGCGCGGAGCCATGAGCAGCCATTAAAATATGAATTCCATACCCGTTGCAGACGTCGAGTACGCTTAAACAGCTTCCAACAAAACGACGGCCGCATGCAGCGATTTTAGGGATTAGAAAAGATGTCACCAAATACAAGAACTTCGTTTTAAAGATTCCTTCCTTTACAAAACAGGTTGTGGGAAATTTGAGGTGCGTCTAAGGGCCGGCCAAAACTTAAGAACACCAGCACTGTGGTGGAGCTATCATCCCAAGAACTTCCCAATCGCTTTAAGCCGCGAATCCCTGACGGTTCTTGAGCTGCTGTAGCAGGGTGTTTAGTGGCTTGTATCAACCTGATTTACCGTTTGAAATGCTGTTTGCTTAACTGGATGTCTACATGTGTGCAGCAAATTCTGTGAGGAACTGTAACCAGCGAACGGTTGATTGAAGTCTGCTTAAGGTGCCTGTTCGCGCCTCAACTGACTTAGATCTGACTAATCAAAGACGGGTTTTGTAACACCCCGAGCTCCTTTCTGCGGCCAGCCGAAAAACGAGGCGCGTTTGAGGGTGCCGGAGATCGGAATGCGCAAGTGGATGAGCTTAGCGCATCCGACACTCAATTAGGTGGGCGATATGAGCTATGATCGGTTGCATGAAAATGGCGAATGAATGATTCAGCATTACGCTGATTGCGGGACAAACTTTCGAAATCGCTGAGGTCGACTGGTCACACAGTATTCCCAAATACCCTACCGGTTGAGCCCTTCAATTGATCACACCACCACCAGTTGTCGATGGCGCGGTGGCCAAACGTTCACGTGGCCAGGGTGTATGCAAGGGACTAAAACGTTTTTGGTGCTCTCGTTGCTGCTGACATTCCGGGATGGGGTCCATGAGATTCTCAGTGCGCCTGGTTGGATACGCTGCACGGTGGCTGCTAAACACGTCAGCAGCGTTCATATTGGCAGTTTCCATCCAGGTTGTCTGAATGATCTTCTGGTGCGAGCGCCTCGAAGTGAGTGTAGTACAGGGTCCCTTCTCCCTGTCCACTTTTATTTTTATCTTCCCAGTGAGGCTTTCAAATAAAATACGGTTTTACGTAGCATGGCACTAGTGTTGAAAGCTTAGTTTACTCTGTCGGTGATGATGATGGACCTCGAAATTGTTGAGCAGGCGAACGCTACATGCCTAAAGGCAGATCGGGGTTCATATTTGGAATGGAGTCTTGATATGGGTGCCTCGTAACTCGCACTCATTTCGGTGTACTTACCGCTGAAACGTTTCGTCTGAACTACAAATCGCGCCGATTTTCTTGAATCCGTGAGCACCCCGGGCACTGGAGACACCAGCCCACCCAATCTCTGGAACACGCGGGTATCCGTCACGTGACCAACTCTTATTCCAGCTCGTGACTTGGCTCCAGTGACCCGAATGTTCACATGGACAGACTCTGCACTAACTCGTACTGCTAGCCGTAACAGCACTTGTGCGTGGTGTCTATTTCAAACCCATAGGTCCTGATGGTTTTCTTCAGGAAGCTGATTTCAAGCTTGTCAAAAGCGAGTGCAATGGTTTGCTCCGGTAGATAGAATGCAACGTGTCAGGAAAAAGCTTCGCTTCCGTAATCCCTTACGCTTGGAATTACACTTTGCCGGTTGTTTAATTTTGGTATTTATTCGCTGACCTGGGCCAACAACGAACCTTTATAAAGAGAAAAATTCTCAGTGAGTCCGTTCCACTTGACCCTCTCTATCATTGTATGCTCATTTATCTTTATCGTTTTTATTTCTTTTCCACACCTTCCTTGTGAAGCAGCTTTTTGAGTAGCCGGACCGCCACATTTTTGTCCATTATGTCTAATAAGCCAGTATATTTACCGTATTCTACAGTATTTCTTACCTCCTCTAAATAACGAAGCAAAGATATACACTATCGGCTACTCTAGCGTTTCTCACGTGCTACCACTTGCAGCCATCCGGCAACAGAAGGGCCTCAACCGTAAGAAATATAGGCAGGACAATTTGAAGATAAGACCTGTTCGTTCCACACAAACCCATGAAAAATGTTATCAGTCTCATGCATCCCTAAGTTAAGACAGCTTCGGGGCTGGTTAACTTAGCAAATTTGGCACATAAGGAGATGTGGGTCGGAAGCTATTTCCAAGCGCCTTCCAGTGACTGGGGCAGTGCTGAACTGAAATTGTTTGCATGGACTAGAAAGTGGGGCCGCGCCATTTTGCTTTTGGCGCCAACACCCGTGGACACGTATGTTTCCTCATACCCCCTACTTCGGTATTACTCCACACTATTATGGTAAGCACGCGGAGTGTTCTCATACCTCCCTAAAGGGTTCGTGGGAATTCCTCCCCCGCAACTGGTAACAGTGCCGCAGGTTATCCCAACCCCGGTTACTGTGGCCGCTCCGGCCCTTGCAGTCACCACACAGTCGGAGACCCCAGTGGTAAGCTATATCGTATCTTATTGTCCTTCTCAGGTGCAATATGTTCGAGAGAAACCCCCGGTTACAACAGTTTTTGTGGGAAACATATCAGATCGTGCCCCAGACCAGCTCATAAAGACGCTTCTAATGGTACGTTGCGTTCACTACTTTTACGTCTTCAGCGCTGTGGAAATATTCTCAGCTGGAAACGGGTCCAGGGAGCTTCTGGAAAGCTTCAGGCTTTTGGATTTTGTGAGTATGAAGATCCTGAATCTACGATGAGATGCGTGCGCTTATTAAATGGTCTGGCTGTGGGAGACAAAAAGCTTCTGGTAAATCATACACTTGCTACGTAACCTGCCGCAGGTGAAAGTTGATCCAAAGACAGAAGACCTACTAAATGAGTACAAAAAGAAGAAGGAAGAGAAGGGTGAGCAGGGGAAACTGGGTGCCACCGCTGAAGAAGTGGATTCGTCCACCCTACGTGACGATGAAGGTGTTAAATCTGCCCTCGAAGACATTTTGAAAGAGCACGAATCTTTGCTTGATGGTAGCGGTTCGTCCATGCCTTTTTCTTTTTTACGCACTTCAGATTCCCCTAGAAAATCAGATAATTACTCGGAGGGCCCTCGTCACCTGGTGAGTCGCCAATTGGTTTGCCATGCCCTTTGATTATATACGCGGAATAAGCCCGAGATAGCTTAGTGGCGGTGACCCCAACTTCTTGACCGGAAGGCCTGTTTTTCAACCCCAACCCAGACGTCTCGCCGGCTCCTGTCTGGGCTCGGGCAACCTGGCCGATATTCGACCGGGTGGCATGGCAACGAAGCCTGGAAACGGTGATACAGCTGGACGGTTCTTCAACGACCATTCATGTACATGGCACTAGTATTTACAAAGTTTATAACCAACCGAGTGCGTCAAGTTAATTGTAATCCAGTATAATGGAAATTTTCGAGGCTAGCCGTACGACTACAATGTGTCCTGAAGGGTCGAGGAAGAGAGGGAAGGACGACCATTCTATGAATATGG
>NW_008751884.1:143472-150336 GCF_000715545.1 Opisthorchis viverrini | reverse complement strand
TCTTCAACGACCATTCATGTACATGGCACTAGTATTTACAAAGTTTATAACCAACCGAGTGCGTCAAGTTAATTGTAATCCAGTATAATGGAAATTTTCGAGGCTAGCCGTACGACTACAATGTGTCCTGAAGGTTCGAGGAAGAGCGGGAAGTACGACCATTCTATGAATATGTACGTGATCGACGACTGGAGAAATGGGTCCTTGGGAGTGGAGCGGACTGTAAGGAAATAGCACTGCGTAAAAGTGCAAAGTTCTGGCCGTAACCAGTGCGCTTTAAGGCGGAAATAGGTATAGACAAGGTTAGCCAGAGGGGAAGTAAGTTTATGCTACAGTCTTCGTTGATAGGATAGCCACTCAGCAGGTGCACTTTGGATGCAAAGCCACTACCTAGAGGAAGCACGGTCGTGGATGTACTGGTGGGTCCCCCAAACCGCGGTAGGAGCGATAGAGAATCTAGGTATGTACTGAATCAACATAGTCGGTCGCTATTCAGTCGAGCTCGGCCTTCGATTTATGTATTCCCGCCCGTAGACAAGAAGATGGGTTGGTTTGCTCTATTGCCCGGACCTCTGAATTTGTGACCTATTTACTTTGTTATGGCGATTAGGTGAACTGATGTTGGCAGCTGTTGGGCGAGATGGCCCAAGTGGTTAGAACGCGAATCTATTGGCCGGAAGGTCCGTGGTTCGAATCCAACCTCTGCCTCTCGACTTTCCCTGTCTAGGCTTGGGCAACCTGGCAGTATGTCAGCCCTCGTGCAACCTTTGGGTGGCATGGCGGTCAGACACCGAAAGGGTGCTACAGCTGAATGTTGGCAGCTAGGAGCTAGATAAATCTACTTCGACCATTATGTACGCATCTACTGGGTCCTGTACTGTGTAATGAGTTCATTTAAAGCCATTTATCCCTTTTCCTACACTGTCCGCAGCAGTGAGATGATAAGCGTCGTCGCTGCATGACCTTCGCCATATCTTGCTAGGATGTAGTGAAGGCCATGGTCGCGGGTGCTCGCTTGGGACTTCTTTAATGTGGCGGTCGGGCCCGGTTGTCGCGATGACACTGCGGCTGCACTGGTTAAAACCACAATGTTTAAGCATGCTATGAAATCCAAAGTGGAACGATCAGAGATCCTGTACTATGAACAGTCTTATCACGAGGCGGTCTGGGGGTAGAATCGTAATGCCTCCCTCCTTTAAGGGAAGCAGCATGTCCATATTTATAGATGCAACGATGTTGCCTTCCCGGGAGGCGGGGCAGGCTAGGGCGACCTTAAAAATGGCATACTTCACTAACTTATCCAACCCAGGAAAACCTGCCAAAGGTTCGGTGCGGCTGCAGACTCATCTGGAGGGCGAAGTCTACATCCCACTTCACTTTCAAGTAAGCTTTCTCTCTACAGCGAAAATGTTAGACTATAGAGTCATTAGATTTCTTAAGCAACCGATTTCCTCAGTCATGTGGGTCAAACGGAACACCCGGTACCTGTCCTGATCTGGGCGATCTGAAAGTATCATTCGCCCGCGCAGCTATTCTCTCACGTACTCGTATCCCCTTCGTGTCTCCTAAGTAGTCCACGGTTTCTCTTAAGCATTGTTTCTTATCAAAACTATGTCGCAGTAGAGTAAGTCAGTAATCTTTCACTAAACTGGAGATCTGGTTCACGTTACAGCCTTCAGTGTCCGTAATCTCTGTCAACAGGCATCCCTTGCTCATGCTTTGCCTTATCTTTGTTGACTGACAAGACCGAAGTTCAGTCATGCGCCTCAGCCCCGTTTCTCACATCTGATTCTCCGGATATTCATGGTCATCACTGGCTGCAGTACGACAGTATTCCCTACTGACGCTTACTTGCTTCACTTCAGATGTCCGGTGATAGTGATACAATGTCCGGTGGTACGTTGGTTTGGGGCTCATACTACTTTAGGTTCCGAGTGAGTTTCGCTGGGTCAGGTTACAGTGAGAGCCGTCCTTGCGCTGTTTCGTTAGCTGGCTCGATTTCACTGTGGCTCTGTCGGCAGGATATTCTGCTTCCTCATTAAATCTCAATCATCGCTGTATACATAGTCCAGGTCATAATTTCGGCTTGTGGTAGGCGGTTCAGCGCCATCACTGTTGACCATCGTTAAATATCGTCAAAAACCGGCTGCTCTGTACGCCGCTAGTTAATCAACCAGAGAATCCCCGGTTTCCGGAGAACAGTAATAGTAATAATCGTTCGTTTGTAGCACCCTTCCGGTGCCTAGCTCTTATGCCGCTTGAAGGAAGGAGTTCTTGCCAGTCGTGATACCTGGGTTGGATTTTGCCCATTGGGTTCTTCCAGTGAGCTCGTACCTTATCCACTGAGTAGTCTCGAGCTGCTGCTTATAACACGACATTCAGCCTCAACACTCTTTTGAAAACCGCTGCGGTAATCCAGTCTTTGTCTAATTTTTCGTTTTGGTGTTATTCTGCGGCGTTAGGAAAGCCATTCTAGCTTAATGAAACGAACACTTGCTTCGACAGATCGCTCACCTGTTTCGTATTATGTTCGCAGCAGAAGCGGATGAAAAGCAAAAAATCGTTCAGCTGGCGCACCTGGCTACCAAGCCACTCGAATAAAAAACGAGGGGTGCTAGGTTGTCCGAGACTAGACAGTAGCAATCTAGTTTAGGATTTAGGTTAGAACGACGAACCATGTGGCCATTAAGTTCGCACCTTAACTGGGTTATGGAGCCCGAGGGGTGGATAATAGCTGTTCTGCTGCTGTGTAACTCTGAGGTAGCACGACGGGCGAGATACTTCCTGGAGCAATCGAAAATCTACAGTTGGCTTCTTACCCAGGTATAATAATGAAAAGCAGATGTATTGTAGTCCATCACGCTTCAGGATAGTTCGGGAAGATCTTGTTGAGATGCCTGAAATTGTCAAAAGCTTCCCTAGGTATCGCATTTGCTACTCAGTACCGTTTTTGGATGATGCATCGTTTAGCATCGCCCTAGGGACTTTGAAGCCGATTGGGACGTATATTTTACGGTGTTGGGTGGTAGTTCACACGCACCCAGGAAAATTCGAATTCAAGGACGTCCATCCACACGGAAGTCCGGTCACATTTTGGCTTTT
Source organism: Opisthorchis viverrini (assembly GCF_000715545.1). NCBI lineage: Eukaryota > Metazoa > Platyhelminthes > Trematoda > Opisthorchiida > Opisthorchiidae > Opisthorchis > Opisthorchis viverrini. Next base: position 147,234 of record NW_008751884.1, on the reverse strand, counting down.
GTTCATACCAAGTTGACCTCAATAGAGAAATGGACCTACATCCCAAACCGACCGAGCTTACAAAAACGGTGAATGACTCCAGCGATATCTCAAAATCACCGATATTTCAGTGAGCCGATAGGTGCGCGCGCTTGTCGTGAAATCATCTATCGTAATTATCCATCATTTCATAGTGTTTGTATTTTTTCTGCTTCTGCAACAGACCATGGAGGATATGGACCTGGACGATGAACGGAAGGATCTCATCAACCGCGAGATTGAGATTTTCCGGAGGAGAAATGAGGTAGGAGACGCATTCGCTTTGTGTTTACTATTCCGCCCTTTTCTGGAAACATTAGCTTCCAAGTGACTCCCGTTTTTTGCAAGAATCTATTCCGGAGTTCTCCTGACGGATTCCTGCAGTTTTCATACTGTTCAGTGATTTTATGGTGTTGCACTTTCCTGGCCATCTTTCAGTCTGTTTCGCAACACTAGTCGCAAGTCTCGCCAGTCTACCATTCGCATTCTCACCGCTGCATCCAGAGTGTGTTCGGCTAAGAGATAAGCGTAGGTCTGCTATCCATGTGACACCGTGACGTATATCGTAAATTGGAATGGTGCAGCCAAGCAGGTTGGTGTGTTGTTGAAGGAGTTAGAATTATGCTAGAGGCTTCCCATTTGAAATTACAGATCGGTTTTCCTCGATTGATTACTACGTGGTCGTCTTCCGTGAACAGCCTAGACCTCGCTGTCGCCCTTGGTGTAGACGTAATCTTGAGGGAAATGGGCCAGTGGACGAATGTCTGTAATCAACAGACATCTCTTCATTTATCTTGAGTTGTCTTCACAAAACCTACCGCCATTGTACCTAGGTTCCACGGCGCTCCACAGCTGACTTGGGATCCCCTATCTGTAAAAAAGAGATTTGCATCGTTTATTAACTAAGCTCCTTTAGAACCTTGCGAAAACTAGCCTCTTCACTTTAACATCGCTCGCTACTGTCAAAGGCGAATCGACGATCTTGACAATGGGTTCGTTATTCTTCTGAACGCAGCCCCACTGTCCGACCACGGACTACGCCTCCTGTGTAGCGACGACTTTGTTTCTACTTTGCAACGTACCGGTACTATCCAATCCCCGATAAATCTACCAGCAGCAGTTTTTGGTGGTACTGGTCATGACGAGATTACCAGCAGAACTGCTTCTGCTTCTCACGTTTTACAGTTGTCTTACGACCGCATTTCCGTCCGGTGAAAATTTTCATACCAGTAGCCGCTGGGTGATATGCAAGTCCAGATAGCATCGGTCGGTTGTGATGGATGGCGGTTTCTTTCTGAGTGGACCTTTCTGTTCAAAATCGACAAACCGAATTACTGACCTTACGCATGACAATGGTTGACTACCCTGGTGCGCGACTCTTCGTAGTACTTCCTGTTAGTGTGACATGGAGCAGTGTCTCTGGAGGCTGAACGTGGTCAGCTGTATTATACGATCAACTTACAACCGTTGTGTGGGAATTAGCGACGAAATACGTTTTGATCTGTAGGCAAATCAGCGAATTGCTCGGTGTTCCGACAACATGCGCTGGGTTGGTGCTATGCGCACTTGCTCCCATCATCTGCTACTCTGTTTCGGACGTACGCAGATTTACCTTGTACACCAAAAGTGTCGTCTTTCTTTGTGCCCGTAGGTAGCCACTCGGATGGTATAGTTATTCGCTTGTTGGCATAATGGAACTCCCTGATCTGGGACGTATTGGTTGACTTTTAGCCTCGTCTCTATCGTGTCAACCGTCAGTGTTGTATCCCACATGACAGTCTCGGTGAGTCCCATGGTACTGTGATATGTGGTATCCATTGACCATGATGTCTTCTCGGCATCATGGTTTCCTTTCCCTGGAAAGCTCAATGCTTGTATAATTACGATTACCTGAGTTGCGACATTACTCAATTTTTTCTCGGAGCAGAAGGAAGACCAGAGCGAACCAACTCCTCGACGCCCTAAACCACGAGAACTCGATCGACCTAACGCAGGTGGGCTGCAACTCTATGCAGCTTATGTTGATGGTGATAGACGAGAGCGAGAACTGAGACGAGAAAAGCCTGGGGTTGGAAGCTCACGCTCGCCTGAAAAGCGCAGAAGTAAGGTTATCTATTTCTTCTTCCGTATAACGTCATTCAGTTGTAGATGAGGAGGAAGAAGCCATACGAAAGAAACTGGAAAGGAAGTTGCGTGAAAAGGAGGAGTCTTACCAGAAGGTGAGTTGTAGCTAGTAGTACAGTTCTTTGTCTTCGGTTTGAGCAAGTATGTAACACGAGACTGCTCTTCATCCACATGTAACTATTCTGACTTATGCTGTTCTACATGTTATTCAACAAGCCTAATTCCTTAGCATCAAGTTTAGTTCCTGTCCGTTATACAAAATCTCAACGTTCTAGGACAACTCATTGTCCCTGTCGTACAGTTGTATGAGGTCAGATTACTGATAAAAACGATAATACCACATGATTCTTTTCATAGTTTTGTAACACTTCATCTCCTTTAGCGTTTGAAACAGTGGGAGACTCGAGAGAGGAAAAAAGCAAACGAATACGAGCATGAGCGTGAGCATGAACAAAAAAGACAGCGAGAGCTGCAAATTGAGGCCCAGCGCTTAAAAGAGTTTTTCGAGGATTATGATGACGAAGTTGAAGATCCCAAGTATTACCGGTACGTTCTGGTTTGTTACAGTATTCTTGGTGTGTTTTCGTTTGCGTTGCGCCTAGTACTGTAAATGATAACGACGCATAAAACTAGCGTAAAAATGAATGAGAGGAGGAATGAAGGGCTCGAAAATTTGATGTATAGGTTTGCGGGTGCTGAACCACGTAAAAAACGGAATACCGAGATGAGGGGTTCCGCGACAAAGATCAAACATCCGGGCAGGAGCAACTACGTGAAGTGGCGATTTGCACGGTCAACAACTGGGAAGAGAAAGAATGAGCCGCAACCAACGACTTTCGTATTATAAATAAGGTAAGTATAAGCAGCTATCTGCCGATGCATGAAGGTGAGAAAATTCATAGTTTCTCTTTCTATTTGGCTTTAATTCATCTCTGAAGGATATACCACTCAACAGTACAGCATGGTTGGTTATGTTCAGCTGTAAACGTAACCACTTTGTGCGAAGAGCAACGAATATGAACGTGTGTGCAGTTGCACATACTGAGGGCAGTAATCAGTGTTGAGATATATTGGTTGGTTTTTGCTGATATGTTTAATGCAGACGCGGCACCCTTCTGCATTGAACAAGAGCCACTCATTTGGGTGGTTCAACCGATCTTTGGGGGGACATGCACTACAAATCTCAAGAATAAGTACTGACTAGCAAACCTTGATTTTCGGCATAAATACATCGGAACACTGAAAGTAGTAGTATCTCACCATCTGTAAAACATAACGATAAGCTCACGAGGATCATCCATATTCTTTTACTACTGTCACTAACATTGGTGTGTGATGAAACCACTGGAACAAGTGACAAAACATTTTAAGAAAGGCTATCTCTGCACAAACGAAGGACACTGTGAACTAGAACTTAAGTCAAAAGCCCTGCTTCATACTTTCCCTCTGACACTCCACTTAATTGCGCTTGCGTTTCTAACCGACCTAAAGCAGCCACCTTAACGTGGTGGTCGGGCTTGAGTGCTGCAATGATCCCGCGGGCTACACTGGCTGCAACTTCGTCCCATAAGGTGCAACCATGCCAGGAAGGCCAAAGGGCCGTCACGAAGAGACTGGACC
>NW_008751884.1:138972-139448 GCF_000715545.1 Opisthorchis viverrini | reverse complement strand
TCATGGTTGTACGGTAGTGAAGCATCGGTGTTGAACACTGATGTCATGCTGTCGATGATGATGATGATGGTGAACGCCAAATTGGAGCAGCGAGACCCAGCACTACAAGTAATCGTGGTACGAGGCGGTCTGGGAGTAAAGTCGTACTGTCCTCTGCGACATGAGTGTGAAGGCAGTAAGGTGTTTCTCCCAGGTGGTCAGCAATCCATATTTATGGAAGCAGCGATGCTGCCTTCCCCCGAGGAAGGACGGGTTACAAAAGGTCGGCCCCAAAAAACCGCACACTCCGATCGCCGAACGGTTGACCCTGACCGCCGGCGCATTGTCCAATACGGTCGAAATACTTTTAAAGCCAAAGAGCCCAGTGCTGCTCAAAAGGCACCTGCTGTGCGCAGCCGCATCAGGAATGAGACAGTAATGCCTTATTCCTTGCGCCCTCGGGTTAGGCCAACCCCCTGCAGCCGAGCAGGTCAGAC
>NW_008751884.1:129980-137746 GCF_000715545.1 Opisthorchis viverrini | reverse complement strand
CTTCAGGCAAAAATAACTGACATAGTGATCCTTGCAGGCGATTTGAATGCTCAAGTAGGTCGTCTGAGCTCCTTGGAATCACATTTGGGTGGTCGTTTCGGAGTCGATGCTCGCCGCACAGACAACGGAGATCGACTCCTTCAGCTGTGTGCTGATCACGAACTGTTTCTGGCAAGTACGAACTTTCAACATAAACGTTCGCACCGCGTAACCTGGCGGCCGCCAACTACAAATCAACCGTGGACCCAGTTGGACCACGTGGCCATCAGCCACCGGTGGAGAGCCACAATTCAAGACTGCCGTTCCTTTTGGGGCACACCACTTGATTCCGATCACGCCGTGGTGCGCGCACGCTTGACAGTTCGTTTCTCTTCAAAGGACTGCCAACAGTATCGATCTGAGTTAACCCAACAACTCTCCGCAGTAAAACAACCCTGTGGTGGCAGTTGGCATCTGGATGAAGCGTGGCAAAATGTGAAAGGAGCTATACTAGCGGCGTTCAGTGCTGCCTGCCCGACTTCTCCAATTCGACCAAAAGACAACTGGATGTCGTCGAGGTCGTTATCCATGATTGATGCCAGGAAAACCATACCAGCAGGCAACGAGTACGACGATGCACGCAAATCCCTCAAACGTCAAACAGTGAAGAGTCTAAGAAAAGACAGTGAGCTCTGGTGGATATCGAAAGCTCGGAAGATGGAGAAGGCTTTTGCTACGGGAAACAGCCGTGCCCTTTATCAACTGATACGATCGACTGGCCCTAGGAAAGCAACGGTCAACGAAACGATAGGTGAAAAGATGGCTCATTAATTCATTCACAAAAACGTCGACTGGATAGATGCGCACTTCGAAGAGCAGTTCAGCTGGCCTCATGCAACACAGCCAATGGAGGTAATGCATACGGGCGAATGGAATGTAAACCTTGATCGCTCTTCGGATGAAGAAGTAAGTTATGAAGTAGCCGTACTGAAACGTGAGAAGGCACCAGGACCGGACGGTCTGTATCCAGGCCCCTTCAAAGAAGGCGGAAAACCCCTGGTGACCCACCTGACAAAGCTTATTGGTGCTATATGGGACGAAGAAAAAGTGCCTGCAGAATGGGGCATGTCGACGGTTATCCCCACCTTCAAAAAGGGTACGCGGACGCTATGTGAAGACCACCGTGGCATCAGCCTGTTAGCTGTGGCATCGAAGGTGCTCTCTGGTCTTATCCTTCGAAGGTTGACTGAACACAGGGAGGGGCAGATCCGTGAACAACAAGCTGGGTTCCGTCCTGCAAGATGTTGCATCGACCATATCTTCACACTACGACAGATTCTGGAACAGCGACACTGCTTCCAGCAACCAACAATGGTTGTTTTTCTTGACCTGAAAGCTGCCTTTGACTCTGTGGACCGCCAAGCACTATGGCAGTGTCTGTGGAGCAAAGGTGTCCCCCATAAATTCTTGACCCTCATTAAGGCGCTGTACGCCAACTCCCGCGGCCGTGTAAAGGTCTACGGGAAGCTCTCTCCTGAGTTCACCACATCCAGGGGTGTCTGACACGGCTGTCGTCTTTCACCTTCCCTCTTCAACTTCGTCATTGATACGATCATGGAAGACTCACCACCAGCCTCTAATGCCTGTGGGGTCGAAGTACTCCCTGGGCCTCTTTTCACAGATATCGATATCCGCAGACGACATAGCTCTTCTGGGATCTGATCCCGTTGTAACGCAAACAATATTAAATAATCTAAATAATTCTGCCTCGCAGTTCGGCATGCGCTTCACACCTGCAAAGTGTAAAGTGCTACTGCAAGATTGGGTNGACAAATTTGTCTACCTGGGCAGCTGTATCAGCCCCGGTGGTCTCGCGAAAGATGATATTTCCATCCGAATTGGGAAGGCCAGAGCAGCTTTTGCGAACCTACGTCACCTGTGGCGTAGGCGTGACATCAGCTTCTCTGTCAAGGGTCGAGTTTACAATGCTGCGGTGCGCTCCATATTACTATATGGATCAGAAACCTGGCCGCTGCGCGCCAAGGACGTCAAAAGACTTTCACTGTTCGACCATCGATGTCCTCCGAACATTGCCCGAATCTGGTGGGAACACTGGATCAGCAATTCTGAAGTACGTCGAATGGTATTCGGGAGAATTAACTCACCCTCAATAGATGAACTGATCACACTGCATAGGTTGCGCTGGCTTGGCCACGTGTTGCGTATGCCAGTCGACCGACTTCCTCGAAGGGCTCTTTTCGCACAACCACGTGAAGGGTGGAAGAGAGCCAGAGGTGGTCAAACAATGACTTGGCAGCGAAGTATGAAAGCCATTACCAGCAAACTCAGCTGCACTGGTCACTGCCGTCTTCGTGGATGGGGACCCCGAGACGGGCCACATCAATGGCTTGAGACGTTGTCAGATATGGCCCAGTCGCGCCCTCAATGACGCTCGTGCATCCAAACTATTGCCTTCAATGCATAGCTCCTTTTCCAACCCCCTACCCCACTTGACAGCCCACTGACTGCTAGATTTATGCACCAATTTATCAGCTGCCGCCTGCAATGCGCAGCTACACTGCGGCAGCTACAACCACTGTACGACGAGTACGCGGTTATTACAGCTGACAATGATGATGATGATGACAATGGCTAATAGCAGTTTCCAGGCTAAGTCACGCACACATGCATGAAGCACCCCAGTGTCTAAGGCGCGAAGCTACTGGTTGCAAAGCCTATCATTCAAACCCAATGTCAGGGTTTGGGCGAACTCGTACGGTCTCATCTCACCTTTTGGGTTTCATCATAGCTTCACGCCGCCACAAGTTGACACTTATTTGCTTTGTGTCGCAGGCACAACCGAACATTCAACATCATGTTGGGCTGTGTGTGATTCGACCATAGGAACAAGACTCCATTCATATGGTCATCAATTTCTTCCCACAACAAGGAAGCTACCTCCACAGGAGTAGCTTGGTTAGAACAGTTAGCGCTTTTAGGTTGTTCGAACCGTTGCTAGATCTAGTCCCTATGCAGATCGTAAACTCTTGCCTTTACAATTACTTCCCTCGGGACTTTTCGCATAGCCACCTGAACTATATGGATGTGGGTCACGAGAGGTCCGGCTCTAACATTTCCATGTCGAGGCCGTTTCTGGAGCTGTACCTTAACTGGATAAAAGCTCCTAACGACAAAAAATATCAGCCTTTAGGAAAAATTTAATTGAAAGCAAAGGAGATATCCTAAGTTGACATATGTTTTATGGCTCGACTTTAAATATGGGTTTACTCGACTTTATTTTTTACCTGCACGTGCTACCTACTCATTTAAACAGGCTTATGTATTCGTCAACTTAGTTTTTGCCGCTTGACATTGATCTACATTCGATCGTCCTCTCGGGACAGGTCACTTGAAGGGACCGAATAAAGTGGTCGTCGCTTCCGGAGGATGGTTATAGATCGTAAAAGAAACTCCGGCATATTAATGGAAAGTGGTCACTTGCGAAAATCACTCACCTTGGGTAACATTTCCATGGGGGGAGAACATTAAGGCCGACTAATGACTTGATATGCCTACTTAAATTCGTCGCCCCGTTCAGCGAGTGGTGATAATGGCATGCAATACTTGGTGAGGGGTTGTAACACTGGGCAACCTCAATGGGTATTTCAGTTTCAGAGTAGGGATTGTATCATTCTCAAAGGTCTCCAGCATGTTTTGATGAGGTAGTAGAATTAGCCTTCATAATACTCAGTGACACCCGCAGATGTGACCCAAAGCGACCAGTTCTTGGTCCGTTTGAACATGTTTAAGTGATAAACCGTATTCCCGTATAGAGCGATTTTGATCGATCCTACTGCTGTTTCATTTGGAGAAATTGGCTGTATTCTTATCAATTCGATCTTATTTCCAAGACCTGGTAATTCCTCTGAAAAGACTACTACGTAGAAAAGAGTGCTTGTTCTCTTCTACTAGTGGCTTCGTCTGGGATCGCTGCATAATAAATAATGATAGTCATTCAGCTGTAGCACCCTTTCGGTGCCTAGCTGCCGTGCCACACGAAGGAGGCACGAGGGCTGACATACTGCCAGGTTGCCGAAGCCTAGACGGGAAGTCGAGTGGCAGAGGTCGGGTTCGAACCACGGACCTTCCGGTCAGTAAATTCGCGCTCTAACCACTTGAGCCATCTCGCTGCATAACTTACGATTGTTTAGGAACCTCTAATGTAATAATCGTTCTTTGCTCAGCTCCATATTTTGAAACAGTTGCTGTTTCTGGTTGTTTTTTTACCGCGCTTTAGACCTGGTTAATTCAGACTGTCTAATTTATCAACGATGTATAGTTTCGTGTAAAATCCCCAGAAAAGAGCGTCTTACTGTTCGTCTGTGCCTTCGAGTAATCTCTGTAAATAGAAGTCCCATCACTGTTTTCCGTTTTAGAAAAACCACCTCACGAGACAGAACGGCAGTGAATTATTTTGAACCGTAGTCTCTAATGAAAAATGGTCTCAAGTTAACTCAAAATTACTATCTTCAAAGTGTCTACGACGGAGAAAAGTTGTAACAATGATGTACCACACGGGCTGGATTCATGTTTTCAGGCCTATAATCACTTTGGATAAGGCATTATCTCGTAACGTTGGTTGGAGTTGTTGGGAAGGAATTTCGCCACGAAGGTACCCGAAATACTTTTTCAAGAAATTAGTCAAGTCTGGAGTCGGGCGATCTTAGGGTAGCATTGGTATATCTGACTGCGTCACCAATCCGTTATATCTGATTGCTGTCCCCGCTCCAGTGCTTTAGTGTCGGGAAAAGACTCGACTACAAGGGATACAAAGGCCTTATTGCAAAAAAGCGAGTGGGTCGAGAAGTACGACGGCCCTGCTCTATATATTCAGCGGGCACTGTCTGATTTTGACCCAAGACTTTCGCACTGCCTGATTTTGGTCCAAGACTACCTGGCTCAGTCTTGTGGAGGGCACTGTCCGACTTCTATCCAAGCTCGGTGTTTAGTGGAATAGGTTTAAGGTATTCTGGGCTAATCTTCGGGAGTATTACCCTGACAGGCATCACTAGAGACTGGGGCCGTTACTACACTGCTGTACAGTTTGCTTATTCATATTTAAGGACTTGAAATTAGGAAAATAAAATACTGGACTGATGTAGGAGGAAAGGAGACCTGGTGCTAAACTACCGCCATCACCTTGAGATATCTACACCTCCAAACGCTGAATCAATTTGGAAGGTAACTGACACCACAAGCGCCGTGGAAATCTGTTCGACAGCCTTTCTTGAGACCCTGGCGCTGTTGGTTTTCTGTGGTATCCGACAAGGACGCCCACTTTGCGGACTCGAAGGACGTCGAAGCCCGTGTGTTCAGATCTGTGAGAGTGAGAACATCGATCTGAAATATGCAAACAACATTCTCCTCTTTGGAAGGAATACTCTACTCATATAAGGTTGCTGAAAACTTTTCGACTACCCAATACTGATTTCGTCCTCTTGGGAACTCAGGTGGGTGTAGTCCCTAAAGATGCCACAAACGAGAGGTTCATTTGTGTCTTTCGTTAACACTTATGTAATTTGCAGATGGGTCTATTTCATCAGTTGCTTACAGCGTGGTGCGCGTCTGGTTGGAGAAACTACAAGATATGGCTGCCAACCGATGTCAGTGGCGTTCTTATTGTCAGTTTCTATCCAGATTGCCTGAGTGAATGTCCGGAAGTGTAGGCACCTCGGAATGATTGCAGTCCACCTTTATTATTTTCCTTACAATAGGTCTTTCAAATAACTAATGGTCGTACGATAGTGATACATCGGTGTTGAACACTGATGTCATGCTGTTGCTGATGATGATGACTTCTCGATGGGATCTATTGAAAAGTCAAAATGGCAGATCCCGTCCGAAAATTGTAGCGAAATCAGTATACGGTGCTTTACAGGACCACGATGTGATAGTGCTTCAGGATAGGTCTTAACGAGAAGGCGGTGAGGTAACATTGATGTTGCTGATCGTGGTAACGATGATGGTAACGCACTGAGTGGTTTTGCATAAATGCTACGACCTCATAGTACTTTCTACTTGTTATGTTTACGTATCCACTAAGTTAGGTACCAAATGTAGCCTGAAAATGCAAAGTAGTTGCACTTGTCTCCCCTATCGTGTTGCAGTGGAAGCGCACTCCATCAACGTCTCAAGGACCGTGAAGTGGAAGAAGCTGCAGACGAGCGAGATCGTCAAAAAGAAGTCGAGCAGATTGATGCGGCTCGCCGTAAGCTGATTGACGAGAAAGATCCCAACGCTGAGTCCATAATTTTCCAAATGGAACAAAAAATGCAAGAGCATTTGCGTCGGCGCCTGAATATCGATACAACGGAACCGGTCGCAGCTTCGGACAGTGAACCAGAAGGGCAAGAACCTATATCCGAATCGGTGCCTCAAAGTGATCATCGGGTATGTTTCAATTACCTGCTTGACTTTTAACACGTTTGGAACAAAATTTACAGATGGTTACACTCACTGGTAGCTGGATCATTCGAATAAGACGGACTTGTATTTGGTGACCGCCATTTGTAGGTAGTTTGGCCGAAAGCGATTCAAAAATAGTGATTGTTCAGAAGGTAGGAGTCCACCGATGTTTCACCTCTCCGCATTCTATCCTCCACTTGTTGGGGTATTTTTGGTAGCAATTTGCCGTGGTCTTTGTAACATCGTATAGCTTGTGGCCGTACCCCTTTTCGCTGCTGCCGTACAATGGTAAACTGTCAGAATGTTGATTCGTTTAATGGGGGTGGATTCCTAACAGCTGCTTACCACGAATGATCTTGCATCTAGATTTTCCGGTTTTAACCTTAGGCTTTCGTTGAAGTCCAAAACGAACCACAGGAAAAACACTCAGAATCTGCTCGTGCTTCACCAGCGTCACCATCGAACACTGCCGATCCTTCTGGACCTGCACAATCCCAATTCCAGCCAACTGAGTTTTCAAATCCACCAGCTGATGAAGCAAGTGTTAGTTTGTCCAAAGACGGCTCGAGCACCTTTTTATTTGCAATGAATACAGGTAATTTGGCTTTCTATTTTGTTGCAATTGCCCGACTCTGTATTGCACCATCATCACAACCACTGGTCCCATTGTTCCGTTCAGATGAAGTCATTCTCTATCCACTGGTAGTATTGTGTAAGAACTGTGAGATTTTGGAACCAACCTCTAATTCCAGGCCACCGGAGGAATTGGACGAGTAAATTAGTCCGTATATGCACGTGTGCTCCTGTCCAACTCATGTTTGAATTCTGTCGGATGGAAAATGTGGTAAGTATCTGTCTTTCGGCAAAACCTAACAGTGCTTTATCTCGATCGACATCACCTGAGAACCAGGATTACATACGGGTTTGTATCCGAAGATCTTGTGATTGACCAATTTATTATACGGCCGGTGGTGCTGTTCGGATTGGATCCCGAGTTGTTCATGTCAAAACCTTTATTTTCTGGGGTGTCGTTGGGCACATCTGAACGGGCAAATCAGGTGACATCTATTCCTAATTAAATTCAGCTGAGTCCCGGTCACAGTTTACGTTGTTCACCTTGAATACGAAATCTCCAATTTCTCAAATCTCTGTAATTGATTTGCTCCCGTCGTCGTTGTTTCTCTCATTCAGACAGTAAACTAAGCATGAAACTCGTTTAGATACCCGTACTTGCAGTGGTTCCTGTGATACATCTTACTAATTATCACCATTTATTTTTGAAGAGCATGGTCACAAACATAAAAAGTGAACGCAAGCGATGA
>NW_008751884.1:104298-129956 GCF_000715545.1 Opisthorchis viverrini | reverse complement strand
CAGTGCCAGTCTGATGAGGTGAATCCCAAAGTATGTAAAGATTTTGGTATGGGAACAGGCGTCTAAAGACTAACAACCAAAGAAAGGACAAACAATGGTGAATGCTCTTCAAGGCGCAGTATGCGCTAGCACAGTCAAGACTCGCACATCAGGCACAAGGTGACCGTCATACTGGGTATGGGGTGAGACTGAATGGCAAAAATGTACCTTCAGCTTCATGTGCCACGCATAAAAGTGTCATAAGTACGCAGGGAGCCCACAATGGCAAGCAAACACAAGTCACTGACTGTGACCTTAGGAAGTCCCAGTCCAACAACAGCCTTGGCGGATTGAGGAAAGCAGATCCCTCGATAGGAGATGATCACCGGTTGGTGAACCAAAAAGTCGATATCACAACCGATGGCATGTAGGGCTGAGATTATGGCGAGGGAATGTTCATCAGCACCATACTTCTGCTTCTTCTCATTCCACACTATCTCTCCACGCCCATCCGAGACTATGCTGACGTCTATTACAGTTGCACGGCGATCCCGGACAGCGATTAGGTCAGGTTTGATGAACGACGTAGAAGTAGGGGTTCTCAACTCCTCGAAGACGGTGTACCCCAGTCGACGGAGACGTTTTGCAAGTTCCCTTGCAACCCGATTATGACGAGCACATCTGGCATCATGCGTGATCCAGCAGGATTGCAAAATATGCACCAAACTCTCCGGTTGGCCACAGTTTCCACGACATAAGATCGTCTGGCCACCATGACCATGCCGAGCGCTTCTAACTCTCGTCCTAAGCAGGTTGCATCGGAGCTGGATACCGCGGATAAATATCCGTGGAAACACTTGCTACTATCACAACACCGATTTGAACAGTTTTGTTACGCGCTAATTTAACCTAACCTAGCTGCAGCGAACTGCGGCCGTACAGAAATCTTTGCGGTCTTTGCTCTTTGTCACTCAAAGATGACTGGAAGATGGGTATCCTGCTTGTTGACACACTAGGCCTGTTAGCGTAATTCCCCCTTTTGTAGTCCTCTAGCATTCGCTGGCCTCCGGTTTCAATGTGGAAACTACGCAGGTGGATTGTTAATTCATTTTACAGTTTATCCTGTCTGTTTTCGCAAGATTTCGCTCTTTCCCTGTCTNGCGTAATTCCCCCTTTTGTAGTCCTCTAGCATTCGCTGGCCTCCGGTTTCAATGTGGAAACTACGCAGGTGAATTGTTAATTCATTTTACAGTTTATCCTGTCTGTTTTCGCAAGATTTCGCTCTTTCCCTGTCTCAGATTTTCTGGTGGTTAAATTCAACTTACTTGATTAATTGATTAACAAGCGAGGAGCGGAGTCTAAGTAGCCGTTTGACTTCATCCTATCCTAACCCAATAATATCATAAGTCGCCTAGCTGTGTATTCTCACTAGACCACCGTTTCTCCTGGCATTGTGCATGAATTTAAGTTGTAGCTGCACCTGCGTATTATGTTCTTTCTCCATTGCAGCGGAGTCTGTGGTGCGTAAAAAAGCTGCTGCATTCACTGAGGAAGAACCCGAAGAAAAATCCAAGAAGCCAGCCCTAAGTTGGCTCCCGCCTTCTGCCTTCGCAGCTCCGACCACATCGTCAGAGCCAATCACAAATACTCGGTCAAACGGTTTAGATTCAATGTCCGCAGCTGCTTTGGTGGCAAACTTCACCAGCGAGGAACGAAATGCTCTAATTAAGAAGATCATTAAAGGGATCCCCACAGCAAAAAAAGAAATCTTCAGCTATCCTATCGACTGGGATGTAGTTGATGCCGTAAGTGTTTTCCCCTTTATAGTCGAAATGCATTAGAAGCCACAAGCTGGCTGCACCTATTAGCCTGTACGATGTTTACTGCTGGTCTTCATTTTATAGCCTAAACTGGATTTCGCGATTTATCCGTTTTTCGTACCTGACGTAAAGTCATCGTTCAGAGTTTAGTCTGATACTCGGATAGCCCGCCATTTCATCTTCATCTTTATCATCTCGGACATCACCAGTTTTTTTTTTAATCGCAGGTCACCGTTTTTGGAAAGTCCTGTTGTGAAATGAGACTCTTCGAGAGAAGCTTTTTTATATAGCGTTCTCCGGGTTGACTAGGTTCCCCCGCGGTCTTTAGCACTTTGCAGAATTTGACCTGCCCCCCTCCCGCCTTGAAAAAAATCGCTTGTTGAACCTCGTAGTTGCGACCCTTCCCATAGAGCTTTCATTTAGAAGAGATGGTATAAACTAGGATATATCAGCGTTTATCAACGTCCGTAGCCATATTCCTCACACTGCCCATGGATAGCAGACCAAAGTGACGAGCAGATGTGGTCTGGTCTTTCGCTTGCTTATCAAAGGGCGGCAATCAGTTCTTCGCTGTGCAACGAAAGGGGACGAGTTGGCTCAGTGGTTAGAGTGCGAATTTACTGACTTGAAGGTCTGTGTTCCGAACCCGGCTTCTACACCTCGACTTCTTTGTAGGCTTTGGCAACCTGGCATTATCCCAGCCCTCGTTCTTCCTTCCGAAAAAGGTGCTACAGCTGAACCATTCTTTATGCAGCCGAGGGTACTTGTAGCTGCCAACCTATCTTTATATTATTTCCTTATACAGGCATTAAGTGCTTTATTGTATCCTCATGCCCCTTATTCGCTGAACCATTTTGTGGTAATGTAGACGCGCTGAGCACAACTGACGATAGCTATTTAGATGTCTGGTTTTTGTGGCTGGCACTAACTTCATTCCGTTATGATTTCCTTGATCTTCAGAACTTCATCAATACGCGCATAAAGCCCTGGGTGGACAAGAAGATAATTGGCTATATTGGTGAAGCCGAGGCCACCCTTTCCAACTTCATTTGTGATCAGCTCTTGCATCACCATCCACCAGAACGTATATTGTCCGACATTGCAATGGTACGTTGGCATTTCATTTTCTCTACTGAATCCTTTCAGATGAAGTATATATTTATCGTCCCATTGGTACCATAATTTCTGGTTTTGCACGCTGACCATTGCGACTGATGATGATACCAGCTGTAAACTAGTTTGCGCGATATTGGAAGTTTTTTTATATAAACCTTGAGCCTGAGCTATTGACTTGATCACCATCATCTTCAGCTGTAAAAACTGCGTGTTTGCCATACAGTGATTGTAACTGCCACAGTTTCGTTCACCGTTGACCTGAGGAGGTGGGGTTAGATATCTGCCATATGAGTGATGTGTCAGTGCGGGAGTGGCAGTGGACTCGTCATTAGGTAGATTGGGGGAGCTACTCAGTGGAATGGATGCATGTGCACCCTTAAGTGCGCGACTGGGCCATGTCTGTCAGTGTCTTTAACCGTTGGTGTGAGCCCATCCAGGGATACGATAATGACCAGCGCAACTGAGTTTGTTTGTGATTGCTTTCGCACTCCGCTTCCAATTGATTACTTGACGTCCCTTTGTGCGAAAAGGGCTCTTCGAGGAAGGCGGTCTGTTGGCATACGGAACACCTGACCATGCCGGCGCAGCCAGCTTAGTTGAGAATCTCAGTCCTCTCAATGGTCCTGTTGCACGGTAGCTTGCCAACAAATACTAATACAAAGAAACAGCTTAATTGGTAAATAGACGTTCGCTCTGTGAATGGTCATTTTGGTAGGTAGGAAGGCTGCTACGTTGTACTGACCGACCAAAACATGACAAGTTTTCTCATCACTCGTGTTATTTACACATTAGGCGCCGTTCTCTCCCCATTACCCGCTTTGAATCTCCTTCGAACTCTTCCGGCTATATTGGTTAGCTTTTGCATTGATGAAGCTTTTCGCTATCACTAAGGTTCGCCAGACAATGAGCTCCCACACGTCGGTCGCGCTGCATCACCAATGAACTATAAGATTGTACCTCGGCGTAATGGCTTTTTTCTGCTTCATAAATTATCAGTGTGTTTGTGTCCAGGCGTGAGGCCCTTCAGGCGAGTATATTGTAGATTAGACGTACCGACTGCCTATTAGGTAACTAGCTGGATCGTTGTACCTCGATATCGACGGCTCGCACATTAACTCCCATTCATTTAACACATGCGAGCCATAGTTCGGAATCTTCAGAGTAGGTTTCTTCAAAAACTATTCGAGTTACCTTCAACACTTCATTCATTCTCCAGATTTCTTTGCAACTTGGTAGCGGCTCTCTTAGTCCCATTGCAATCAATGCCTAACTAAATATAATGGCTCGTTTTTTTATTTGGTGCGGCGATGTGCATCGTCTGCAGTAGTTTGGAAGAATCTTTAAATTCGTGACTAATGCTAGGTGGTTCGCACTTGGAACTTATTTTCTGCCAATGACTGTAATGCTTGTAAGAAATGCATTGATTTTCTCCCACGAATCTCCACAGGTTCTCAGAAGCATATGTTCATATCTTACTATACAACTTCGTTCTGGGACTGATTATCACATAGGAGACTTTGGGTGTATGGAATTTTTTTCCACCTCGTATAGCACGTCCGTAGACCAGTTTTCGGCAGTATCATCCACTTCGGAGCATATTGACTCACAACTGTGAATGTTTTGGTTCATGCTGCCCCTTTGAATAATAACACTCCAAAACCCATGTATCTGATGGGACATGTCCGACCATCGAACCGGATATTCCTTATTTCAAATATTAACACTGCTCAGCTGCTCAAGTTCTGTTTAAGCGAGCCTTATGGGTTGCTCATTTCCAGTATTTGCGGCCCGAGTACTACTTTGCATGGTGCTGCGCCGTCCAGAACCATATGGAGCCTTCGCGTATTACTCAACCCATTACGATCATTTGATTGTCACTTTTTGGAACATCTACTTTAGGATCAGCTTTTGCCCGGTGGTTCGGTTCATGTTTTTTATTGAGCTAAAGCTGTTTGAACATCATCATCATTTTCAGCTTAAGAACACCGTACTTATCCTATAGTGGATATAGTTGCCACGGTTTAGTCCACCGAAGCTTTTAGGGAGATGGAGAGGGGGCTGTGAAGTGGTGGGAAGAAAGGTGCGCATTAAAGACAATAGGTTGGATGCACGATCGTTATTGAGAGCACATTTGCACCATGTCTGATAATGTCTCCAACCATTGACCTGTCCGATTTCGGGATCTCCATCCAGGAAGACGGCACTGGCTAGCATAGCTGAGTTTGCTGGTAATGGCTTTCATACTTCGCTGTCAAGTCACTGTTTGACCTCCCCTGAACAGCGTCCAACCTTCACTGAAGTTGGTCGACTTGCATACGAAACACGTGGAAAAGCCAAAGCAACCTATGGAGTGTGATCAGTTCATCTATCGTTGGCGAGTTCTCCGAAAACCATTCGACTTACTTCAGTATTGCAGATCCGGTGTTCCTATAGGACTCGGGCAATGCTCGAAAGACACCGATGGACTTTTGATTTCCTCAACCCGCTTCGTCCAAGTTTTTGACCCTTATTGTGATCCGGAACGCACCGCAGCATTGCTAACTCGACCCTTGACGGATAAGCTGATGTGACGCTTGCCCCCGCAGGTGATACAGGTGCAACTAAGCTGCTCCGGCTTTCCCAATCCAGATAGAAATATCATCTTTTACGAGACCGCCGGAACCGACACACCTGTTCAGGCAGACAACTTTGTCTACCACCTCAATCGGCTAATCCACAAGCATGAGGCTTGGGTCCAAGCCTACCCAGTCTTGCAATAGCACTCTGCAGGTATGAAGCTCATGTCAAACCATGAGGCAGAATTATTTAGATTATTTAATATTCTTTGCGTTACCACTGCGTCAGAGCCAAGAAGAGCTATGTCGTCCGCCTACTCGACATTTGTGAGCGGACGCCCCTGGGGCACTTCGACATCACAGGCATTAGAGGCTGGTAGTCTTCCATAATGGTACCAGTGGTGAAGTTGTGGTTTGACAGCGTCGCCTAAGGGTCGGGCTAACGATATCGCGGTAGAAAAATTAGAGGACATCTCGCATTTGTTTATTTGCATCGTCAACTAACTCTGTTTAATTTCTCTCTTTTTTCAGGTTCTAGATGAGGAGGCCGAAGTATTTGTAGTGAAGATGTGGAGACTATTGATTTATGTGATTGCCGAAAAGAAAGCCGGCTTGAGCACTTAATAGCTCTTCGACCTTGCACCTGTACAAAGCTTCATGCTATCCCCGCCGTTTTATCCTCATTCTATTTTGTACAAATACATTTTGACTGAACACTGCGTTTTGCTCACCGCGGTTATCGTTTGGCCCCATCTTTCCACTTAACGTGGGTTGTGTTTTTGGGTCTGTTATTAGGTATAAAGTCGCCTCGGTTGGAGGATAAAGCGATCATTCGAATTTTACTACGATGCTAAGATTGTTTATTCAAAAAGTCGTTTCGCGCTGTTTTTGTATTGATGTTGCGAGAACACCATAGGATAAATCTGCATGTGACCAGTTGCTTTGTAATGCAGCCGATACTTCCCGCATCAATGATTTCACAAGAGTGGTGCTGTGATATGTTGGTTAAAAGCTGATAGTCCGGTTGTTAATTGTATACTCATCCCTCTCCAGTCCTGATCGTTACTTTTGGTGATCACCTGTTATAAGTTACATGGTTCCTTCCCTGGTTCCAGTGGACCACTACTCATGTCCCTCTATCCAATCGTGGGAACGATAAATGTATCCAAAGGTTCGATGGTCCACCTTCTTTGTAGCTACAGTTGAGCCACCGGTCATACACGTGGAACACCGTGAAAATTTTCACACCAATACCTGTCGATGTTTCCCGATTGTCCGAGGGCCTGGGTTCACACATGAGCGCCGTACAAAAGCACTCCCTCTTCATACAATATATTCCTATGGATGAACGTAGGTAGATTCACAATTTGGTGCAATGTCACCAGCTGCTGAGTCTCATTGAATGGACCAGCTTGTGCTTCAGAACGTGATTGTAAGTATTCACTCCATACAGTTCGGACTCCGTTTCGATACATTGGGCCAATCAATCAGTGGTCGCTCTGTTTCCATCCATCTGCCCAATTATAAGCTGTTTGCCAAAGTTCTCTTATACTGACTACTCTTTGATCGTCAATAACTTCGACGAGGCTGATGGTAACAAGAGACGGGTGTCATTCATTAAATTCGATGGTTCGCATGACTTCATAGTAATAAGTGATGGTGACAATTTGTCAGATCGAGTATTCAATTCACTATTTTGAGTAATTTAGATGGTCACACATGGAATTTTCTTATATGTGGTGAAGGAAGAGCATTCGTTACTAGATCTCGTCTCTCGCCTCATTTTCGTCAAGACTAGGTTTATAGGCCCATCTCAGGCATTCATATTGTCTGTCTGTCACTGGGAAATTCACATACTTCGTTCTCTGGTGACAAGCGTACTCTACGGGGCAATACGAATAGACCTTCGTGAATTGTTTGATCTTAGTAAAAACTTGATTGTGTGCGCCTTAGCTTCGGGGCCATGCGTTCACCATTTGGCCCCCTCTGTATTGTGGAAGTAGTTTTACGAGTGGCATCGGATCGGCGTTCGGTAATTGATGCTAGGCATACATCCTTATTTTTAGAGTCCCAGTCTCCATTGGCTTCAGTCTTTAGGCCTACTTGCTTGATTTTTTAGTTAGTATCTTACTGTACAATGCTCTAACGACAAGACATGTGAGGAGTTTAACAGTGTATCTCTCTGAGCCGAAATCGTGTCATGCTTTCCGCATCCAGGCATGTCATTCAATGCTCTAAATGCGTTCTTATCCATGCCTGGGACACTGTTGGAACGCACTAAATATGCGTAATTACCACCAGCCTCATATGCAAGTCCTTGGGAAGTGAGTATTCCGTTTAAGGAACTGTAAGCTGCTCGGCCGTAACGATGTGAACTCTGCTTCTCTCTGCTGTTCTCTGCTTTGTCCTATTTTAAGTTAATATCCATCCGTATCGCAGTTTTTTGAGTTCAAAGTCCGTTTATGCTACAAAACAGTATATAAACCGGCTAACCGAAATCTTAGGGGATCTGCTCGGTTCTGAGACATTTGTCTCCTCAAGGAGCAATGCTTCCCTCGCAAGGAAATTCATTTAGCCGACTAGTTTCTGAAAAGGGCCGTGAACTTCATGCCTTCAGATGTGAGATCACCATGTTGTCATACCAGGTAGCCCATTTATCGGCCGTTCTCCGTGAACTTACTCCATTCTTCGTTAAAGTCGGGTTATTTTTCATCCAACACAATAAATGTAACTATCCGGTATCCCTAGGTTTAACCTCAGGTTTTCTACTTCTAATCGAATTCCATCCTTTGCTTTGTATGTTGGTCTGTTCTAAACGGCAAGCTGCCTGCCTGTCTTGTTGGTAACTCTCAGTTCGTTGGCTTCTCCTTTCAGTCTGCCGACAACCAGGATCTCGACGACGGTGAAGGTGACTTACCTATGCATTTTCAAATCAGTGCTCGCCTACGCACCATTTTACGTTCTGTTGCGTCCCCTTTTTCTGCATACAAGTACACGCTGCTTGGGTCTCAGAATGGTGCGGATTCTAGAGCTTTGAAGCAACTTGTTAAAAGGCGCTTATCTATGCTGCGTCATTTTCTTTTCTACTTAGGTCTACCGTTCTCGATTTTGTTGTTGTATGTAAATTTATCCATAGGCCTAGTACTGTCTGTTCCCCTCCTCTTTCTCGCCATTATATTTTTCTTCCATTCAATCGAGAACTCTCTGGTTTACGCCTATGATGAACCGGAACATGCTCGGTTGCTTTGTGAGGATCCAGAAAATTATGGCTTCCGTACGTGGGAGTTGGTTAAGCTCTTTCCTGATGGCAAACCAATGCCAATGATAACTGGCTATTTGCTTTTGCAGGATGACCCTTCTGTCCGCCCCACTTCCCCAACCGTCCTCATTCTACATGGTAACGCCGGGAACATTGGTCACCGTTTACCATTTTGTCGTCTTCTGGCCGACCATGTACAGTGTAATATCTTGATTGTCGATTATCGTGGTTATGGACGTAGTAGTGGCAAGCCTACTGAGCCAGGATTGTATGCGGACGCAAAAGCCAGCTTGGAGTTCCTCCTGGATCGAACTGATATAGCAAAGGACAAGCTCTTTCTATTCGGTAGATCAATTGGTGGAGCTGTTGCTATTTGGCTCACAGCGCATCTTCGGAGTGCGATCTTGCGCGGTGTCATAATTGAAAACAGTTTCACTTCTTTACCTGAGGCGGCGCAACACATATTCAGCAAATCGTTCGGATCTTTCGCTCGCCATCTGCTTCCAAAAGCGCTTTTCATAAACAAATACCCTGCCTTAGACCTGATGAGAGAATTCGTCTGCAGAAGCTCTGTTCGTCCCCGATTTCTTTTCATTTCTGGTTCCGCTGATGACCTGATTCCCCCGAGAATGATGCAGGAGCTTGCTCATGTGTATCGGTTTTCGGGCAGTGATAATGTTAACCTCGGTGCAGATTGTGGTTCTGCAAGCCCTTCCAGTTTCTTAAAGGATGGAAAAGATGGCCTTGTGTGTTTCCCTGGTGGGCAACACAATAATACCTGGCTGTGCCCAGATTGGGGTAATGTTGTTTCACACTTCATTGAGCAAGCTTGTGCCTGTCCATCCCGTACTGTGTTCAGTGGTACAATATAGATGTAAGGTTTTATTTATTTCACATACCAAGCGTGTTTTTCATTAATACTTCGCAGCTAACAGCATCCTAACAATGTGATAACACAACACTCCTCAGTGTAGTGATTTTTATATTCAGGTATTTCGGCAATGCTGTGTTAATGTTCACTGAATGATGTCTTCATAACGTTACGTTTCCTTCGCTAATCAGCCAGTGAACTGCAAAGCATGGAGCGAGTTGGGTGAAGGAACCGCTTTTCCGCTAGCTCCGGTGGTTGCTCTTCTATACTATTATCGCAGATGAGGTTTGGTTCTTTCAGTGTTGTGGTCATAGGTCTTACCTTTTTTGTTGAAGAGCGAGATTTGTAAATACATAATCTCTTGGGTGTCGGACATTCTCCGTGAGCACAAAAGGAATCTATCCGGTGCATGATCTCCATCATGTTTTGCAGTATGTATTGTCTAATTTTCGCCCAAAGGTGGATATTATCAAGGCAATCGTTTTGTGTTGTGTTGTGTTGTCCGCGTGTCTAGAAATTCTCACGTCAAACCGACTGAATTCATGAAAAGATTCATCCAAAGCGAGTGCGACCCCCCTAGCTAAATTCCTTTGGGCAACTCAATTTCCAACAAGATGGTAAAATATGTCTCAAGGTGAAAAAACTTTAGTATGTGGAACAGTATCAGGAACGACCTCGGTTGACAATGTAAGTGGTCCCACCACTATATATGATTTACTTTCGTAAATAACCAAAAAGTAAACAAGCTGTCTACAGAACCAGTGTGGCTTGGATAAGAGTTTGTATTCGGACCATTCGTTCCTGACTGAAAACCTCCAGGAGTAACTCGATTTGTTCGTTTGAAAACTGCTCCGCTGTCAGCTTGACTGTTCAGTGGTTTTATGCTTACTCCTAGTAAGCGAGGGTACTCTTTGTGCCGAACGAATAATTTACGACTACTTTCTATAAAATACCTAACGGGCCCACATCCGCGTAATACTAGACACTGGCTTGTCGTTGCACGAAGTCAGAGTTCTGTGAGGAAGGTACTCGACCAGTTACACGGATGTTCTCAGAGAACTGACTAAGGATACTCTAGAGGTTATGCAAACGCAACTAGGTAAACAGGGAGTGTCCACATGACCGCGGATAGACCGTGTCTCCCCGACTGATCAAATTTGGCTGACCGTTCGACAACCATTTCTTCTGCCATCTGGTACCATACAGAGGGAGGTTTGACGCCCAGTGTTGAATTCGTCTTTTTCTCTCTCAGGTATCGGAATATGTATACTTGAGGACACTTTTTGGCTGTTCATTCGCGCATCTTTTCATCAGCACTCTGAGTTCGGAACTCAGTGTGGATTCCCGTTAAAACAATCTAATCGGAGCCGTTTGCCCGAGATTGCCGGATATTCCGTCAGCTCTTTTTTACACTGGGTTATTGTCCGAAGGCGTTTTGTCGGGATTCTCGCTAGGGTTTTGCAGTCTGTCGGGATGTATATACATGTGAACGATGACGAAAAGGAACGCGTCTTTTGCCGACAAGTTACCAACAGTTTTATCGAGGCTGAGGTTGTTCCGAAAAAATCCGCAAAAAGAATTCTACCGGCCACTTAGTCTCGCCGTGTGAGAAGGGCATGAACAATCTTGGAGCGCATTTCTAACTACAGAATGTTTGCGTGACTACAGTATCCCACAGCTTCACCTCTGTTGGTAGAGCCCTGGTTAGTAGTACTACACGATGGTGGGATCCCCGTAGCGCATTCCATTTAGGAGGGATATATGAGGCGATTTAACCGAATGCCGTCTCCCTACCTATGGCTGTGGACCAAAAGTTAGGTGTCAAATCAATGGTTGCTTAATCCGATCCGGTAGAATCTAGCCTCAATACACTTGATTCTATTTTCAAAGAAATCGCCTAGCCACGTGTAACTACCTTCACGTGACAACCCCCGACCCAGCTGGGGCTTAATTGGTTTTCGTACCTAGACGCCGGTTACAACCCTGTTGGTGAACGCAGTGCATCGAATGAGCAGCTTCATAATTAACTACATGGAGTCGGTTTGCATGTCCTTGTGTTCGAGTTGTGAGAGTAATAAGGTCATCCTTTCCCAGAGTTGTACACTTTATTTGAGACTGCTGTCAAGAGGTTATTTTGGCAGCTTTCGTTGAAAGAGGTCCCAGGTTCAGGAAACCTAGGGGTGGACAGCAGACAAAAGCATCCTAATTAGAATAACAAAAGGCGTGGAGGTGATCATACTCTTACCAATAGTTTGATCTATCTAGGTTCACGTAGGTTGACCGAAACTCGGGGACTGTGCCTACTTGATGAGCCCCAAGAGGGGCGAGACTGGTCGTGTGTTACCGAAAAGTTTTCAACAACGTTGTGAGTATCTTCCTTTACTAAATTTTACTGCGATATCAAATATTGTACCAACTGAAAAATGAAGCGCAGCACATTCATTTGAAGAATACGATAAACGGAAAATTCAGCTGAGACCCCTGTGAAATCCAAACAAATATACAAATGAAGGTATTTGTCGAGGTCATTCGGAATTCAAATAGGCTCTGGTCGAACATCGGCACATTGCCGTCCGTTTCGAACAATGTATGAAGTGACCGGAATTTACGCATCCGGCCTTCATGTACATCATTACCTTTGTCTTCTCGCGTAATGTATTCTGAGCAGAGTGGGCCACTGGGTTGTGATAGTGAGTGCAGTGTGCACAGTGAGGTGAACGCAGCTGTGAGACAGCAGTGACGCCGCGTGAGAGCCGAAAAACGCAGAACTTCTCTGTAAGTTCGGCGGTGGCCCTTCCTTGACATGAAGGGCGACTTGGCAGTTGGTAGGTTATCTTATCCCCAGTGGAATCCCGGTAACTGTGCAAATGGTGTGGATGCGTTGCAGAGGCGACAATCTGATTTCACATACTGATCAGCCAAACAGATCCAAATACTACGGCAGTATTTATATCCTGAAGAAATGCTTGAAGACTACAGTGTCGGTTTTACCAACAATGTGCATCGTTTTCGACATCGGGTGCATTTGTCACAATCACTGTTTTTTCAATCGATTGGGTGTGGGGGGTGGGCGAGATTAAGTGCACCATATATTTGCGCTACTTCTGTTGATGACTCCTCTTTCTGATAACCGCACGTCAGCACGCTTCCAGATCTAAGTGTTCTGTCCTATTAAGCTGCTTGGCGATTTCCACCGCAAGCTGGCTCAGTCGTTAGAGCGCGAATTTGCCGACCGGAAGGTCCGTGGTTCGAACCCGACCTCTGCATTTCGGCTTCCCCTGTCTAGGTTTAAGCAATCTGGTAATAGAAGTAGTAGCCCCCGTGCCCCCTTCTGGTGTCTTGACAGTTGGGCAACCAAAGGGTGCTACAGCTGAGCGATTTTTCTCCACCTCGGCCATTAATCTCTGTGGCGTGGACCGTAGTCCCCGCCTCCAAACCTCTACACTTTCTTAATCTGTTGTGTCACTATCCATTGCGTGGCCCGCCATTGCTGGGTCTTTCAATAACGTTCGATACTCATCTGAGTTCCTTGGCTGCCTGTTTGTTTTTGCTTCCCGATTCTGTTGTGAAGTCCCTCGGTCCCGCTTCCCGAATAGACCTTAGGGTACTCGTCGCACTTAATTTTGTAGCGTCCCTGGCTCTGTTCTTCGGGAGGTGATCCTTCAATTGCACTTATGCATAACTTGGTGCTTCCCTTCTTATGTCAGGCGTGTTTAAAATGCTTCAAATGAATTTGGCCCCAATCCATTCCCTGTTGGGTTTCGCCACATGTACCAATGCCCTTCGTAACTGACTTCTTATCAAACTAGCAGAATACCCACTACTCCTACGTTTGTTCTTTACTTCATTTTGGGTCGTTGTCCGATCATGAGGTAATACTAGCGAATACTGATTTCGGATGCGCAGATGTCATGAACAAGAATGACTATCTACAGAAGTTCGAGCAACGACTATTTGAGGGTCGTTACCGGCAGGCTGATGACACAGAGAGCTTTGCGACTTCAGCCGACTTTCATGGAGATCACGAATTTGTTCGCCCTTGGAGTTCATCTTCATAGTTGGAGGCCTTTCAATACGTAAAATGCATCGTGTGTTAGTTTCTACCTGCAGTTTCTTGCTGGATGTACTGCCCTCTGCGGCCATCGTCAGTGTCAAAGTTAACTCATTATTTCGACAAATACATTCATTCGAACATCAAATTGATTTTCACGTAGACTACTGAATGTTTTGTCAGATAGATTTTGTTGTTTTGTTTTGTCAGAATAGATTTCAGTAGTTACATTTATATGAACTCACTCTGATTTTTTGAATGAAATAATTCGGTGTTCCGTGCATTGGTGCTGTAGTTAAGTCTTATCAATGAAAGCAACAGCAGGGATAGAGCAGTGGTGCTTCGCTGCCATAAAATTACGTCGATTCATTTGGACAAGACATTACAATGGAAAATAGGAATGTAGGATAGGGTAGCCTATCATTAATATATCCTACGTGCCTAATCTTCTAACAATCGGGAGGGAAACTGATAGCGTGATTGGCCTCCAGCCCATGCAGTCTCCAGAAAAGTATACGGAGGGTCACGTGGGCCACATCCCAAAAGTTGAACAGCATCTATGATTTTCATAGTACCCCTTATTCCGAGAAATACGCTCATTTTCAAATCAATTTGGTTTTCACGAGAGACTCAACTGGATCTCTCGTTTATGATATTCTACCCCTTATTCCATTCCGCCACGCCCAATTCTATGCACCTCATGTGTTCCGCCACTCCAAAGTAGGCACAGGAAACAGCGCTCGTCTCAATAGGTAGCAACTCAGCCCGCCTGATGCATGGTCCAGTTAAGTTAGCTCGCAATGCTGGATGTGTTCTTTGTGTGAAGTACTGTCTGCTCCGTCCAAGACCCGTCGTATGATCACATGCAATCTGTTGATTTCAGTTACAGTTCTGAGAGATCATTCGCAAAGACGCCTCATATCCTCCGCCCGAAATGGTTCAAATACTGCGCACCGCAGCAGGACTTCGAACTTTGTGGGTGCCAAGGATATCCCGGAGAATTGGATGTCCTTGGTCAGTTTTTCTAATAATGCTTGCCCTTCCCGCCCTTTTTCAAAAATTAGATCAGTGTTGTCTCCATACCTCAGGTCGACAAGTTTCGTGCTCGGGTAGATAACTACACTAGGGTTTCGGGGACTTTCCAGTGTTCGTCTCATTATCTCATCAAAGACGGAATTAAATAAAAATGATTGGAATGGGTAGACTTGTCCAACACTAACACATTTGCGAAGCCTTTTGGCGAACATTCCACACTCAATTCCGTATCACAAGCATACGTTCGAAATAATGCGGCCAGAAATGGAAGGTCCGACAGATGCATTGACCTTAAACTACTGGTTTTTCAAAGCTGGACTCGGTGCGTAGCATTTTAACACAAACCTGCCATCTGCACTGTTTACAGATTACTTCACGATTGGGTCAAGTAAAACAACTCCAACCAAAGCATCTATTCAGTGAACACACACCTTGATAGTCGAATTCTACCGAACCATCGGCCGTTACTTTCTGGTATTCGACATTGGACGCTTAACGAACCGAATGGATTATCGGAGTGAACGCGTTCAGCGCATCCGAGTTTCGCCACATTGCGGATCGGCGTGAAGCATTCCAGTGGAGTTCATTAGCCGACCAGTGGAATTCCCCGACGGTGTGCTAGTCCGTGAGTAGTGAAGGATAAACAAACTACGTAACGCACAGATGTTAAACGCCACGTTCGCATAGATCTCGGATGCAGAACCGATTTTAGCAACAGCATTGTGACGTTCGATGGACGTTTATTGATTCCTTCACACCTACCGACACTTCATGACTCATTCAACATTCCAGACACTGGACTATAAACTTCACCTGTATCTCCCTTGATGTTTACGTCGGATCTGCTCAAAGGTCTGTAGTACGATCTTGCATGTACGTTCGTATTGAATCATCGCTATGTATTAATTATTGAAAATTCTATTCAATCTGGAGCTCGCACGTCTGCGTACCAGGGAGTTAGAAATTCAACTTGAACTGCAGAAACTTCCGGAAGCGAAAGCCAAAAGGAGCAATTAGGACGAATGTGACTCGCGCACTGAATTTCAATCAAATCCAGTTGATTCGAAGTCCATAGCCTTTGCCCTGGAAAGGCGACTGGAATTACCGAAGCGCGAACTGCAACGCTTTAATGGGAACTCGAAGGATTATTGGACCTTCATGAAAGCGTTCAGCAGTACTATTGAAGACTGTACCCGAGACGATGAGGCTCGCCTGGGTTATTTAATACAATATTGTGACGGCGAAGCAAAAAAGGATTGAGCATTGCACGGTCCTACGATCCAACGAAGGTTACGGGCTCGCGAAGGAAATTTCAAGAAAATGATTTGGCCAGAATTACAGGGTGGCCAGAGCGTTTATCGACGATTTGATCACTGGGCCCACTGTTAAAGATGGTTATTCGTCCGCCCTCTCCGATTTGGCACAACAGCTAGCCGTGTGTGAGGTAACATCAACAGAAATGGTTTATTCATCCCATCTTAATTCCCAACATACGTTTCAGACCATTGTACGAGGATTACCTTCTCTGCTTCGTTTCAAATGGGCCAAAGCTGTCGCTAACATCAGACGAGAAGATCGTGACTGACTTTACTGCCTTGATGCACGTGTTGATATCCTGTTTTCAGATTACGGCGAACTTGCTCTGTCTAGCGTCCGAGCAACGAGCGAGAAAAAGGCCACCACTATCCGGTCAAATACACGGTAGAAATATTCATTCTACTCAGACGTTAGTTTCTCGTACCGGTATCGATCCTTGCTATAGTGTCTGTGGTGAAGCCCATTATCCTGATCAATGTGCGCAATTCACTGCAGTCATCAGAGAAATGTGAAGTCGTAATGCGCCGTAAACTGTGCAATTTGCGCCTACGCCCGAACCATGTCGCGAAATTCTGCAGGTCGCGAACAGTCTGCTCTCGCAACAGATACAGCGGTCGTCACCACCATTTGTTACACTTAAGTGTTCAGAATGATGAAGAACCAAGCGTATCATCACACCACACTTCTCTACATCGCTCCGATCAAGCGTTTCCGCGTATTTCCTCCCGTGGTGTAGCTCTTGCGGTCGTTCCAGTTATTGTCAGAAATGGAGCTCGAACCAGCAGTACATGCACCTTTCCCGATAGTGGCTCAGATTCCTTATTCATGTCTTAAGCCCTTGCGAGAAGACTAAATTTGCGTGGTCAGCATACCAAACTCACCTTGAAAACATTGACTGACGATAAAACTCTTCGGTCAACAGAAGTGAGGTTTGATGTAGATTGTCCGGGTTCAAATGAATCAATCTGTGTTCAACGAGAACCTCCCTGAAATCAACCGAATTGTTCCGAACGACTACCAGCTAGCAAGATGGACACGTTTAAAGGATGTCCCATTCGATAAATACGACACTAAGATCGGTATTTTACTCGGATCCGATGTACCTAGGGCTCATTGGATAGAGGAACAACGGAAAGGCAGCCCAGACGAACCATTCGCTATCGAAACGCCACTTGGTTGGACATTGATGGGTCCATTTTATAGATGTGGTACACAACACTCCCTTGTAAATCACACGATAATGTAATTTTGAGAAAAACCTGGAGCGTTTTTACCAGCAAGATATGCTGGATCTTGGACCTCCAAAAGACAAGGAAATGTCCGTTCTAGACCGAAAGGCTCTCACGATAATGCAAAACACTGTGATATTCAAAAGATGACCATTATGATATAACATTATCATGTTTGACTGATCCTTACTCGTTATCTGATAACAAGTTGGCCGTCTTTCGTCCACTGAACCAGCTGCGTAGACGACTTTTGCAGTGCGACCTGTTGCGCGAACGCTACTGTGAAGTCATGAGCGATTATTTGAGTCTCACGCGGAACGGGCGCAAGAATCATCTTTGGGTTTGATATGGTATCTCCCACACCATCCACTTTTCCACCCAATGAAACCAGGAAACCTTCATATAGTTTTTTACTGTGCCGCAGCTTTCAATGGGTTTTCTCTGAATGAAAGTTTGATGTCAGGTCCCGATTTAAACATTTCGCTCATCGGCGTCCTTCTTAGGTTTCGGCGCAAAAGGATCGCAGTAATGACCGATATACAAGCTATGTTCCACCGAGTACGGGTTCCAGAAGGTCGTAATGCTTTGCGTTACTTGTGGTGGGATAGTGAAAAACTCGAAGGGCCTCTGCTGGAGTATAGAATATGTGTTCATCTGTTTGGTGCCACATTCTCCCCAAGTTGCGCAGCATTCGCGTTGAATCGTGCAGTTCTTGACAAAGGAAAATCTTACGTGGACGTTGCGAAAGAAGCCAAACAATGTTTCTATGTAGACGATTGCTTATTCAAGCACCCGAACTATTGGTGACTGACCCGTACTTGCGCGGGTCAGTTGAAATCGATGCTGGCAGACGGCGGATTCAAACTTTCGAAATGAGTGAGCAACGATTTACGGATAGTGAAATTATTACCAGAATCTGACTGCGCGGTGGACTGTGTCCAGCTTTCATTAAAGGAACCGTCACTTCAACGTACTATTGGTTTGAACTGGAACCTAAAGGAGGGCTCTTATCGATTTCACGTACAGCCAATGACTTCACTCGCCACCAGAAGGAATCAACAACGTCCACCGAACGTTACACTCCAGTGCACAGCTATCTACCCCAGCTCCCCAAATCACCAGTAAACGAAACTGTGACAGCCATAACTACTGCACGGCATGTATGCGGTCCTTAAAGCTGCTGCTGATTATGAAAGTTGTGAATCTTTCTCCACCGACCATTAGTGGAACCTCTCTTCCTAAGATCCGAAGATGCCTGATGCCATAATGGAAATGAATAGAAGAGTCAATGATTAATACATAGGAATGATTCAATACGAACGCATTGATTGTACCACAGGTCTTTGAGCAGATCCGACGTAAACGTCAAGGGAAATACAGGTGGAGTTTATAGTCCAAACTGTCTGAAATGTGGAATGAGAGTCATGAAGTGACGGTAGGTGTGAAGGAATCAACAACTGAGTTGGATCGCTGTTTGGTGGAGTGTCAAGGATCTCAATGTTTCCTTCGAGCTTGCATAAGTGACGCACGTCTCTGCGAACACGACCAGTGGCTGTTAGGATAATCGCCTCACGCACTAACCCGTCTGATCCTTCGACGATATTCTCAATGATGGCTTTCGACTAACGACCTCTGGGAGCGCTTTTGTTGACAATCAGAACCAAGTCTCCTGGCTGAAATTTGGATGAACTCGTGTCCAATGTTGGGTCAATTGCAGTGTCGGGAGATAAAGCTTCAGCCATTTCTTCCGAAATATATCCGCTAAATTTTGAGCCTGGCGCCATCTTCGGTTAAATTTCCGACATGATATTTCATCCGGAACGGAGACCGATTCGTTGCTGCGAAGTAGTAACAATTTATTAGAANATGAAGTTTTGTGTACAGCGATAGTGGAAATAGAACGTATGTTGAACGACCGTCCATTGGTGAAGAAGTTCGATGACCCGGATGATCAATACGTAGTAAGTTCTAATAAATTGTTACTACTTCGCAGCAACGAATCGGTCTCCGTTCCGGATGAAATATCATGTCGGAAATTTAACCGAAGATGGCGCCAGGCTCAAAATTTAGCGGATATATTTCGGAAGAAATGGCTGAAGCTTTATCTCCCGACACTGCAATTGACCCAACATTGGACACGAGTTCATCCAAATTTCAGCCAGGAGACTTGGTTCTGATTGTCAACAAAAGCGCTCCCAGAGGTCGTTAGTCGAAAGCCATCATTGAGAATATCGTCGAAGGATCAGACGGGTTAGTGCGTGAGGCGATTATCCTAACAGCCACTGGTCGTGTTCGCAGAGACGTGCGTCACTTATGCAAGCTCGAAGGAAACATTGAGATCCTTGACACTCCACCAAACAGCGATCCAACTCAGTTGTTGATTCCTTCACACCTACCGTCACTTCATGACTCTCATTCCACATTTCAGACAGTTTGGACTATAAACTCCACCTGTATTTCCCTTGACGTTTACGTCGGATCTGCTCAAAGACCTGTGGTACAATCAATGCGTTCGTATTGAATCATTCCTATGTATTAATCATTGACTCTTCTATTCATTTCCATTATGGCATCAGGCATCTTCGGATCTTAGGAAGAGAGGTTCCACTAATGGTCGGTGGAGAAAGATTCACAACTTTCATAATCAGCAGCAGCTTTAAGGACCGCATACATGCCGTGCAGTAGTTATGGCTGTCACAGTTTCGTTTACTGGTGATTTGGGGAGCTGGGGTAGATAGCTGCGCACTGGAGGCGTAGCTAATGTAATTGATGCATAAGTACATGATTGTCAATGAAATTTTAACTGGAGAGACTGGGTGAGGATCTATGAACCGAAGGCAATAGCTTGGAATCAAGAGGCCATTGAGGTCGATCTTGCGATGTGTCTTCAATATCTCCAACCGTTGACATGTCCAATTTCGGGGTTTCCATTCAAGAAGACGGCAATGACCAGCGCAATTGAGTTTGCTGGTACTGGCTTTCACACTTCTCTGACAAGTCATTGACATCCACCGTATAAGTTAAACCCTTCGTGCGGTTGAGGTAAAAGAGCCCTTCGAGTAAGTCGGCCGATTTGCATATGAAGCACGTGTCCAAGGCAGCTAGGTCACTGCAGCATTCAAGCCCGACCACCATGTCAATATGGCAACAAAAAACAGCAACATTCTAAGTAAGCCTTGCCCTTTGCTTGGAATCAAATAGTCTCATTACGGGAATAAGTCGACTCAGGAGATGAGCTGCTCCTTCAATGTGTTGTGCACTTCAAGCGAGACTGAGACACCATACACCAACTGATGACGAAGTCGAAGATTACTGGGCTTTTCTTCGCCTTTCCAAAGGTAACTACGTGCACTCAATTGTTTTAAAGTGAAAGACAGCAAAGACATTAGGCACGACCTTAGTAAGCTCATCATCTCTCCGATATCCTTTGAGCGCTTGACATGGAGAAACGGGTAGCATTTGGCTTTCAAGTGACTAGATATTCGATAAGATGTTGCGATGCAAGGAAGCCTGACGGCTGATGGCGTTAAGGTCAGGCCAGCAGCAATATGTTAGCCGCCTTGTTGGTAGCTAGAGCATCTAAAATCTTCGGACTTAATCTATAATGAAGTGACGGTAAACGGACTGAGACAGCTGGGCCTGCAAAATTATTGCAAGCGTCGACTGCTATGTCTTCAGCTCGGTTGGTCAACACAACAGTAGTATTACGGATCTGAGGATAAGCCTTAATGACATTTCCAGAAAACGAATATTGCCCATAGGAATATGTTGCGGATTACTTGCCTTGTTCATAGGTTGCCCGTAGATCTTAGTATAACTTTGCGGTAATGTACCACTGCCCCGATAAAGTAGAGAAATCATTATTGAAATTTGTACACGTGCAACTTTTTTACACAACGCAGGGGGAGCACTTCATTCTTTTTGTGGTGGAGAAACCAAAATGACACCGTCACCACGAATAAAAAGCATTGGAATAGTCCGTTTCGTTGTCTAGAAATTTAGGTCAAGAGAAAAGTGAGATTACCTTGTAGACCTCCTCGAATGTTTCCTCATCAATTTCCAGCGTTGTCACTGTTTCTTCAGCATTTCCAAGGATCATGTTTAAATGTGAATCAAAAGCCTGTGCAAAAAGAATGAACAGTGGTCACGTTATTCATCCGAAAAAATTGTGGGCAGTGTGCAAAAGTATCTTACGGAAAACTTGTGAATCGACTTTCTTGTCTAGGAAGCACTACCTCAAGGACGATCATATCAAGCTTTTTCCCCACAAGGGATAAGCTGGCGATTGGTTTTGGAGAAGTGGCTGGACACTAACGCGGTGTGACGATTTGCGCGGACTGTGCAAGCCACACTTGGGGGTCAACAGGACAGTCGGCCAGTGGAAAAAGTTCTCACAAACAAAGCAAGGGTTCGGAACGTTTGCAGCAACGCGCTCCCCAAAAACTCGTAGTAGTAGTATGCTGACTTCCAATTGTTACCTTGAGACTTAGATTTTGCACCGTCCTCCAGTTTAGGTTTTAGCACCCTGGCAGTACCACGAACTTCACCATCAAAATTAATTTCGTGACACATTGGCTTTGTTTTCTCACCTCTAACAAAACAAAGGAGTGGAGGAAAAACGTGTTATACGTTGAATTTATTTCCTTGTGGCCCCCCGAATTTCCTCAAACCTAAAAAGTTCCATTAACGGTTCAAAAACAAACGCAGCCTTCCCGACGGTTCTTGTTTGGAATTAGACAATCTGGCACCATCTCAGATCTCGTGCTCCTTCCAAACTATCAAGAGGATGCCACGACAGAGGACTTGCAGTTTACAGAATCTACTCACTGCACAAGTCGCATCACCAAAAGTGACGGTTCTGATCACCTCACATCAGCCTTAGTGATTAGTCCATTGCGTCCGCCTGCAGTAACAGTCCTCAGTAATTCCAAATCACTTTCCAAACCCCGAACTACAGTTCACTGAGCTGTCTTCATTGTTCTTCTCTGAAACAAACAGGATAACAAGCTGATTTTGCTCGACAGTGCATTTCCTCTGTACTGTCACAAGCCGGTTTTCAGAAACAAGGAGTCAGGACGTAAATCGGTGACAGAACTGACTGCTTCATCACTCTTATCACGCTCACAACTAACATCTGGTAGGGTGAAGGCTTGTGTTTGGATATGCTGACGTCAGTGGTCCTACTTGGCTGAGTGACCTATGGTAGCCGTCCGTACGTGGTTCATTTGGCAACATTTGTGGAAGAAACTCAAGAAGTCCGTCGCTCTGTTTGGTGTGTCTATTTATGCCCCGGTATACTGTAACTCCAGATTTGCGAAATAGGTAGTATTACGCCCTACGTGTTTTTTTACAACGAACTAAAAGCTCAAATATCACTGTGGTCGCTGGTGACAGCCGCACAAGTATATGCTGATGGGGGTTAGTTTGGTAGCCCCTCTGAACTATACACGAGAAAAGTGTCGTCGTTTTGTGCTGTTTACAGAATATGGTTGTGTGAGCTACTATCACGTACTGCCGCATTTATTTGCGCTTTTCAGGTCTACACACAAGATGCACACCTCGGTAATCAAGGGAGAATTTCATGAACCCTCGTGAATTCCTAACGCCTACCAGCTGGACAACTTGAGGGTGCGAAAGCCTCGGGTCCGTAGATAATGTCGAAACCCCAATCTGTGGTGGATCCAAATATTCACTGCCAAAACAATATCTACAGTATGCACCTTTCTGGAGTAACGGTTTGCAACAGTTCCAATCGGCCGTCAATTTGAAAAGGCCTTGCTGTATTATCATTGTCAGTCGTTAGCTCCAATGTGAACCAGCGTGATTGTATGTACAGCGAATAGTGTTACGCTGAGGCTGCACAACCTATCAGATCGACCGTCTGTAGGTCTAATTCTCTAAGTTAGGAGTATCGGCAATTAAACGGTGGTAAAAATTTGCCGCCCAGACAGTAAAAGTGAGATAATAACAATGTCGACCATATATAGAATTGACAAAAACAACAGAAAAGTGTTGAGGATATCATAGTAGAATTAACATCAGGTTGTGCTAGATTATGAACGCTGCTGCAATTCTACACACGGAATTCAGCCTCCTCGAGGGAACATTTCTACGGGGGTCATCTTACATTGGACCCCGTAGAGACGTAGTTCTTAGAGAAACACACTCATTTGCTT
This sequence comes from Opisthorchis viverrini, assembly GCF_000715545.1. NCBI lineage: Eukaryota > Metazoa > Platyhelminthes > Trematoda > Opisthorchiida > Opisthorchiidae > Opisthorchis > Opisthorchis viverrini. Next base: position 106,548 of record NW_008751884.1, on the reverse strand, counting down.
ACCAATTTGGACTCTACGGGAGATTCGTCTGGGTTCCAGGTAAGCCTCCGGTCAAATCCAAATTGGTATGCAGATGAATGTATTTTGCTAATTTCGTGTAATTTGTGTTCACATAGAGCAGAAGGTTGATGGGGACTGCACTTAACTGATGAGCCCCAAGAAAAGTGAAACCGGTCGCGGGCTGTGGAAGAGTACTCAACAGCCTTATGAGTAGTGCACTACGCCTATAAGTAGTTCTTGTTGGATAGAAAACAACCTGATCAGTATCACTCACCATCACAAAGAGACCGGACCTTACCGTCGTGTGAGGGTTTGTGGGCCTCCGTGAACAATTGACCTATACTGGGTGGTGTTCATGCGATACTCAGTCTCTCATACCAGGTTGGTCAATCACTAGAGGTTTAACCAACACAGTCTCCTGGCCCTCTAGATTGGGGGTTGGAACATGTGTGGCGACTTGTTTTATAAAAATGGTAATGTATTTAAATTCCCCACCAAACACCGTTGTCTTGGGGGTCAGGCTTTGGAACCAAAGGATTTGCTTGAGGACCTAATCGTCCTCCTGTCTAGGTGTGGGCGCCCTAGCAGAATCCCACTCCACCTACAACCATGATACCTACTTACAGTGGATGTAGTTTGACTCCCGCTTATGGTGTCACTGATTCTTCGGCGTCCTGTGGCAGCACAAGAATCCTTGACTTGTGAGCATCGAACGAAATTTCGACCGCGTAGAGGCTGCGCCAACCGTATCTTTACAATTCATGTGTTAGAGATACGCCATATGTACCGACTACGCATAACCTTTGTGTTTTTTGACTTCAAGCATGCATTTGATTCCGCCGATCGGTCAGCCCTGTTAACCACACTTGTCCAACGTGTTATGCCCTGCACGTTTGTGAAAATGATATTATCCCCATGTTCGCATACATCTGGGAGTGTATTGTTAGCCCTCCAAAAGCTTCCCTGCAAAGTATGGTGTCCGACAAGAATGTCCACTCTCTCTATTTTTGTTCAACTTCGTTGATGAAATAAAGAGACGAACGCTGGAATGTCTTCAAAACCCCAGTGTTCAAACTGCTGATGGTGAGAATCTGGTTAATCCGGAGTATGCAGACATCTCCTTCATCCTTGAAGATGAATACACTGACAACCATTTTTCGGCATGCGCGTAGTACTTTCAAAGCTCAAAGTCTATGTGACTTTCACATCAGACGTCGATCTTATCCAGATAAAAAAAATACAGAAAAAATGAATCATTCAGTTATAACACCCTTTCGGTGCCTAGCTGCCTAGCTGCAATGTCACCAGAAGGAAACTAGAGGGTTGGGATACTGTCAGGTTGCCCAAGCGTACAGAGAAGTCGAGATGCAGGGGCCGGGTTCGAAACATGGACCTTCCGATCAGTGAACTCGCACTCTAACCACTGAGCCAGCACTGACTCAGCACTAAGATTCACACTCGTACCGGGATATAGGTGGACTCTTTCTCCAATTTTTAACTTGATTAGCTATGGTTCAGCACAGTTATCGGTTGACGAAGATCATGGAGGATTTGGCGCGTTTACATTTTATATAATTGCCACCCGCACCATTTCGAACCGCTTGCAGGTAAAAGAAAACCAACTCACGTGTAATGTGCCACGAAGCTCCCGATTGTGTCTCATTTTCACGTATATTCTCTCATCCAAACTCAGTCTTATAAGATCCAGAGGTTCTTCCACCAGAACAGGCTGCTCCACCTAGAAGCACGGAAAAAATCCACTACGAACATTAGTACGTACCAGTGCATCGTCTTTTTCTTCCTTCTCCATGGAGATGTTCCACCTGAAAGTCAAACAACGTGGATATAAATGAGTCTAAGAAGCTGTGCGACAGATTTGCATGTTTTAGATTATCAGCTCTGACGGGAACAAAATACCCTGCGTTTCTGATTATTTTCAGGATTGACGGTGCGGCTAAAGTGAGCACCAATATCGGCAGACAACAAATTACCGAAGTACGAGCATCAGTTGGACATTCCAAAGAAAATCACCAGATCCAGTGCAACAACCGCAAATGCTAATCAGTGACCATTTGAGGTTGTTGCAAATGCTAATCAGTGACCACCGTCACGAAGAGACTGGACCTTACCGTGATGTGACGGTTTGCGCACCTCAGCGATCCATTGAGCTATACTGGAGAGTGTCCCGCGACACTCACAGAGTCTCTCACACCATGTTGGTCAATGGTTAGAGGTCTGACGAACACAGTC
>NW_008751884.1:75657-100362 GCF_000715545.1 Opisthorchis viverrini | reverse complement strand
TCTTTACAATAAGGCTTTCAAATAAGTCATGGTTGTACGGCAGTGAAGCATCGGTGTTGAACACTGATGTCATGCTGTCGATGATGAAGATGATGATGATGGTGATGATGATGATGATGATGAATCAGTGACCATATGTAAGATTGAAGAAACACTGCTGAGATGCCAGTGCCGCCGGAATATACTGTGATCAAAGTAAACAGCTCTTGCAACCCATTCAGAGAAAACAACAACTTAGCGCCTCTCAAATGCTAAACTATACCAAGAAGCAAAATGCACAAAGATCACAAAGGCAACTTTATCTACAGACGTGAGCAGCGATTATGGTGGTCACAGATCTCCTTACTCAGGACCTTCCACTGTAGTGCTCCATGGCGCCTAAAACAAGGCCTAAGAGCTGAGATACTGTCAGGTTTTCAGGAAGTCGAAAAGTTCGAGGCGCACCTAAACAAAAATATTCCAGTGAGATAGTGCCTTAGTCTTAAGGTTGTCACTATTTTCTAGTCATGAAAAGACGAGAAGCACTTGTTGTGAGTAGTCTGAGGTTAGAAGACAGGATAAATGTAACGGCTACACGAAATACTGCATCTGAGATTCTTTTGTACACCTCTGAGTTGATCCTCTCTGATTGGATGCGACGGAATATCACCGTATGGGTTAGGGAACAATATGGGCTCTGTCGTCATAGAAACGGAGGAAACTGTCTAAGATGGATGAATTCAGCTGAAAGGTGGCGCATCACAACCACCAACGTAACTTCAGTGTTCAACACTGGTTCTTCGCTGCCACACAACTACTATTCATTTGAAAACCTCAATGGAAAGGAAAGAAATAAGTAGGTGGAGGAAGGGACTAAGTACTAGTCTATCAAAATCATTTTTAATTGATCAAATCTCCGGATATTCACCTAGATAATGTGGGTGTAACCGATAACAAGAACGCCAGTGACACTAAATAGCAGTCATATCTTGCAGCGTCTTCAACCATGCACAGCGGGGACCACGTGGACCCATAATGGAAGGTGAGTCTCGCTGAGAGCACCCAGATTTTCGTAATCTCCTAAATGTTCCTCCATCAGATAGAACGTCAACCATATAGGCTAGCGCCACATTGAATTGCGCAGGGAAAACAGCGACCTATTCGGTAAACGATTATTTCGCATGGGCGACGTATCGCCTAATCACTGCGGTTTTAGGTGCTGGACACATTTTTCTTTTGAATTTCCTGCTACACTACCAAGAAATCACATTCCAACTGCGTCGTTGCAGATTTCCTTGCACTAAACTACGTCAGCTGCGGTTCTGAAATAACGGTTATCGAAGACCTGAAAATGTCTCATTTCCGATGCTCGAAAGAGCCACAGATCTCACAACCATAAAACAAGACAGCCTACAATGTTACATGCCACACATATCTTGAGACTCATGCACACGCCACCATAGGTGAGATGGACCAAGTGGTTAGAGCGCGAATTTACTGACCGGAAGGTCCGTGGTTCGAACCCGACCTCGTGCCTCCGTGTTGCATGGCAGCTAGGCACTGAAAGGGTGCTACAGCTGAACGATAGGTGTTACAGATTATAAAATGCCTAGAAATCCATGTAGTGACCTCACACGTTACACTACTATCAGAACTAATGCAACTTTGGAGATACGCAAAACGCTTCACAGCGTTCAGTACCTCTCTTTGGATTGTAAATGCCATGCTCAGGGAGAGATGGCTCAGTGGTAAGAGCGCAAATTTACTGACTGGAAGGTCCACGGGTCGAACCTCTACCTCTGTAACTTCCCCCGTCTAGGCTTGGGCAACCCGACAATATCCCATCCATCCTGCTTTCTTCTGGTGGCATGACAGTTAGGCACCGAAAGGATGCTACAGCTGAACGATTTTTAGTAACACCAAGAGTCCATTAGGGTCTCCTTGGTCCCCTTGTAATTAATGCACTCATAACAGGCCCTTTTACTAAGGTGATCACTACCATTGATTCTCTAAAGCTGTCTGGGACCATCTCCTTCTAGATGAAGGTAATCAGATTAGACAACCGGACTGAGGAGTTCACTCCATCATTCAACAATGCGGGTGGGAGGTCATCCGAACCAGAAGCCCAGTAACATTTGAGAGAGCATTAGTGTCCATAAACTCCAGAGGTCTTAGGGTGTACCAGGTTAATCGTCCAGGGTTCCACTCCAATTCTAGGATCCAACCGAATAGCAATGAGTGATCTAGAAAATTGTTATACGAAGTGCTCGGGCCAGGTCGAGGCGTCCTTCTTCATTCAAAATGGTCGCACCTCTTTGATCCTTGACCGGCGGCTTCCGAGGACCGGTCGCACGGACCAACTTTAATAGTTCTCCGCATTCCCAGCTTTCCGGATATCTCCCGTTTCCTTAGCATTCGTATCCACCAGGTTTCACGGTCGGCAAACATGCCAAATTTGATTTGACGTCTGGTGTTTGTCACGCCAAATTGTGTTCGCGGCCAACGATAACACTTCTCTGAGATTCAAATCAAACTATTCTACCTTGTCCGTCACGAAGAGACTGTACCTTACCGTAGTATGACGGTTTGCGCAAATCAGCGATCCACTGAGCTATCCTGCGGGGTGTTCCCATGACACTCACAGTCCCTAATTCCAGGTTGGTCAATGGTTAGAGGTGGACGAACACAGTATGGTGGTCCTGCAGGTTGCGGGTTAGAACATGTGGTGACTTGTTCCTTAGAAATGGTAATGCATTTGCATTTCCCACCAAACACCGCTGCCTTCAATTCAACTCAATTTATCAGCTATAAACCATGTGCCAGAGGCATGGCAGCTAGGCACCGGAAGGGTGCTACAGCTGAACGCTTTTTTTTAAAACAAATGTGCCAGAGGCACATTGGTTCCAGGGCTGCAGTTTCGATCACCAGAAACATACAACCAAGCCTTGGATGCGGAGGCATGTTCAGTTTGTTCGAAAATTCGGTAGCTAAACATTGAAGGCGACAACATTTATGCATGACCGCCAGTGACTGTGCGACTGGACCATTTCCGCTAATGTCATTAACCACTGGTGATTTGAGTCCCGGGGACCCCATCCAGGGAGGTGGCAGTTTACTAGTTAGTGTTTTCGTACTTCGTTGCCAGGTCACACACTGTCCACCTCTCGGTCGCTTTCACTCAGCGCAGGACTGGGAGAAAACAGCTCCATGAGGCAGACGGTCTTCTGTCATGCGGAGTACATGTCCCAACCAGCGCAACCTATGAAGCGCGAGTAATTCATCTCTCACAGGAGAGTTCCTTCTTCCCAAGACCATCTGACGTACCTCAGCAGTACTAATCCGATGTTCCCACCAAACCTCGCCAATGATTCGGAGATACCCATGATCAAACACTAACATCTTCCGTATGCCCTCTGCGCGCAAGGGCCATGTCCTGATCCATAAAGCAGTAAGGATCATACCATCGTAGTGTAAACTCTTCCCTTCATAGACAAGATCACGTCACGTCGGCACCATAGGTGTCTGAGTTCGGCAAAACCTGTCCTAGCCTTTCTGATTCGAGATATAATCTCATCTCCAGCCAGTCCAGCGGAACTTATACAGCTGTCCACCACATCGTTTGGCTCACCTACAAGCATGAGGTGCGGGTACGTCACACCCGATCTTCTGTAGCACTTTACACTTTGTAGGTGCGAAGCGCACACCAAACCGTGCGGCAGTTATCTGGGTTATTTAAGATCGTTTGCATTTGGGAAGGATCTGAATCAAAGAGAGCAATATCGTCCGCATACTCAATGTCTGTGGGGTAACGTCCCGGGAGCATTTTGACTCCCGAGGTTTCAAATGAAGGCAGGAAAATTTCAAGCAGCGTATCGATAACAAAGTTGAAGAGGAAAGGGGAAAGAGAACAGCCTTGTTTTGCACCACTAGACGTGAACTCAGGCGAGAACTTCCCGTATACTCACATACGCTCAAAGGAGTTCGTATACAGCGCCCTCATAAGGGAGAGAAATTTGGAAAGGACATCTTTGGTCGCCAGATACTGCCAAAGTTGCCGACGATCGATAAAATCAAGTCAAATCCAGAAAAAAGTGGGACGCCTAAAGGAGTGGTACTGTTCACGAATATGTCTCAAGGTAAAGATATGCATCCTCGATCAAGGCGAAACCCAGCTTGATTCTCACGAATCCGTCTATCCGATACTCCATCAACCTGGGCAAAATAATACCAGAGAGCACCTCAGATGTGACGGATACCAGGCTGATGCCGCGATGGTTTTCACATGACGTTTTTGCTCCCTTTTTGAAAACTGGAATGACGGTCGGGGAGCTCCATTCGGCTGGTATTCTGTTTTCGCTCCAAATCTTCTGCAGTATGGATGTCAGACTGTTCGCCAGGACCTCGCCACATTTGAAGAGCGCGGGATGTAGACCATCCGGACCAGGTGCCTTGTCCTGCCTGAGGATTGAAATCTCACGTTGTACTTCGGTTGCTACTGGTGGGTTGGTGTCAATAGTCTATTCGGGCCCGCTTGGTTCTTCCAGTGGTTGTGTAGTAGGAGACCAAGTGAACTGTTTTTGGAAGTGCTCAAACCACCGCTCAAGACGCGATTGAGGGAGTGAATTGCTGTTCCGTCTTTTTCGCATATTGTCTCACAGACACCTGTCTTCTTTTGACCCGTTGATCAGATCAGTGGAAACATGGCACGGTAGTTGCCTTCAGCGAAAACCTTCTCCATCTCCTGCGCCTTCGAAACTCATCAGTGTTCTGTCACTCTTAAAGCCCCTGATTATCCAGTGTTTGAGGGAGCTGTGTGCACAATCATAGTCGCTAGTTGCTGGTATGGCCTTTCTGGAAGCAATAAGATCTCCTGATCTCGAAGATATCCAGTGTTCACTGAGTCGAATCAGACGAGTTGAACAAACAGTTCTGAAAGCAGACAACATTGCTTCTTTAGCTCAACTCCATTCATCTTCATCGTAGCTTTCTAGCCAGATCAGCATGATACTCTTCAGCTACTAAACTTGTCGAAGTTTATGAACAGCACGCGTAGTGCTGGCGGAAAGCGAAGTGCTAAGCTGACCCACACGATGGAGTGATTAGAGTCCAGTTGCGTACCCCAGAATAAAATAAGACAATCCTTAACTCTACTGGTAACGGATAGCCATATGGTTCAACTGAGTCCACGGGTGACTTGTGGTAAGTGACCTTCAAGTAACTCGGTGTGAGCGTTTGTGTTGGAAGTTCGTACTGGCCAGAAACAGATGATGATCTGCACGCAACTGAAGCGGTCGCTTTTTATTATCTGTACGCTAAGCATCGACACCAAATCTGCCACGCAATCGCGCGTTTTCCGGACTTATTAGTCCAACTTGGGCATTTATATCACCCGCTAGAGTCACAATATCCGCCCTTGCCGAAGCAGTCGTGAAAAATACTCATAAGACTAGTCCTTCTCATTCTCAGAACTGCTGTCAGTCCGTATGCCAATACAACAAATAAACACCGTTTACCGCATCGACATGTTTTGATCTTAATTGAGCCAGACAACCACACAGTGCAGGCTTGTCCTCAGCTCATTACTGGGATCCAGTCCAGCAATGCGCTTCCAGCCTTGAGGCTGGGTGCAACTCACACCACTGCATAAGGACCACTGGATATCCAAAGTGTGAAACAGGGAACATCTGAGCTTGTCCTAAGCCGCTTAAGCGGCTTGAGGTAAACGAACGAGGTGAAGACTTGTATGCGCGTTTCGGTGACACAACCTACATCGACAGAGAAAAAAAACAAGGTTTCAGCAAGGGATGCCTGTTGCCTAGTTTGACACAGAGTAGGAACACTGAAGGATGCGATGTGAATCAGATCTTTTGAGGTTCTGTAATAACGGTATTTCCCCCAGCTTAGTTGCCGGTCTGTTCCCGTCAAAAATAACAACCAAAGGTGCACGACACATATTGAAACCCAGAATCAGGTCAATAATACTTGTACGGTGCGTCATATATAAAGTGTATGCCACGACAGCACTGGAAACCCTGACGCCTTCTGGTGCGACACCGGCAACCGGCATTCAGCGAACACTGGTTTGCGATTAACTGTTGGGTCTAGGCTTTCGACCAATCAGAACCCGCCTTGATGCGGTGCCGGCATATCACCTGCCTGGAGAGGAATAGTGTTCTGTGTTACAACTATTTATGCGAGAGATGTGAAAAACTTTACGGAAAATTTTTCAGTCTATCGTTCTCTTTTCCCTCCGCAACCGTTTTCTAACATTCAGTCGTTCGTTTTCAAGCCAGTTGTGAACAAGTCCCTTGAACTCTCGTGCATTTGCAGCAGGAAGCTTTTCCGGTATCGCCTCTATAATGGAAAAATATGGTGACGGAAGCCCACTCAACCAATTTTTTTAAATTAATCAAGTATGAAATAATCCTGAAATACTTACAAATTAGATCTTGGCCAAGCCTGGTTGGTCCGGAGGCACTTTTTTATTTGCTCCTCGCCCATTAAGAAGTTCAATAAGTCTCGGAGCTAACGTGTGTGTGAATATGCTCGCTATATACTCTTCGACAATTCTGGCATTCTTAACGATCCACCTTTCCACCTTTGCGAAATCACTTATCGTGACTCAGACCAGCACTTACCGAATGTGTATACCTGAATCCCTCTCTAGGAGCTTCATACCTGTCCAGTTCATCCTGGGACAACGTGTAGAAGAAGCTCGTTGTTTACTTCCGAGCACCCCACAGTTACTGAAGCACCTAATTTCATATAAGGCCTCTGCAGCAATGAATAATTTCGCTCCAAATTCCCTACAATACCGTCAAGACAGGTAACAATTAACTCAGTGAGAATGAGATCGACTAGGTCTTGTGATGTTGTATTCGCTTTTGTGTTTGGGGACTCGTTCCTGAATGTAAAAAATATATCATGTAAAGCAGACCTAAATAGGAATGGAGCCACTTACTCCTGGATTACCAACAACTCGAAGCTTTTCATATTCAGCTTTCGATAGAATTCAGATGGCCATAAGTAACTTCAACTTACGCTCCACTGGAGCGACCTCATACCAAGATAACAGGATCCTGAACACTAAAATTATACAAAATTCTGAGCCCGCAGGATTCCGAGATGTATAAAAAGAGTGGAAAACTAGTAGATAAGGGAGGAACGTGCGGTCTTTAGGGAGTTGGTGTCACCTAATTACCGCATCTTCAAGATAGACTTTGTTTGGGCTTGTTTTCGAAACACTTAATGCGCAATCCAACTTGTCACGTGACACGAGCTGTCGCATAGCGCCTGCAGCCTAATACATTTACTTGCTTCCTAAACATGCTGATTGCTTTCTGCGATGTTGTCCCTCTACACTGCTGATTTTTGCCGACTGACCGCTGGTATCTGCACGTTTATGCATCGCTTCGTACTTAATTGCTGTTGCATCTAGAAAGCCCTGCTCCTGCCGATTGCGCTAATTTGGTTATATGTTTCACTCAACTCAAGATGTTTAGTAGCCATTTTGTCTACTGAAGCAGTTCTTGACAGTCACCAATAAATCACACGCTGCCCTCGTGCGTCTATTTCTGTTGCCAGCTGGAAAGGAACTGCGTATATCCTCATAACCGGATCCTACATTTTCTATTGTTGCAACTCCATCTTTATGACTATCTGGGGTCTTTTCAAGAAATAGCAAGTCTCTAAGATTTTCCCGAGGAGCGTAATAACGGACAAAGCCATATATATGAGGGATGTGGTCACACTGGTACAAAAACGAGCATGGTCCGGATCTGCTGGGCATATTCAGTGTAAAAACCGTTTGGGCTAGAATTTTACAGGAGAGTTGTAGATATCGGACTATGTGCAGTAGGCACGGGGTGGAAAGATTACGCGGATGTTACCAGTGGATGGTGTGTTTCTAGGGATGATAGGAACAAAAAAGGGACAGTGAGCTGGCTTGGTCTTCCCGAAATAGTAACGAGTAATCACCAGATGATATACCGACGTGTCGATGTGGCAGATAGAATATGTAACAAGACGGCATACAGGGACAACTTTGCAGAAGATAAACAGCGAGCTCAGAAGGTACTTCCAAAGAGGGTAACAGACTACATCCGAGAAAAGTGTACTGTGTGAATTCGCCACAATTAAAATAAGTTTGGTGGTACCATATGAAAGCGGAACATCGTGGCACGAGCTGTGCCTCACGCCGACGCCCGAGCTTGGGCCTTTTTTAGCAGAACTCAAATAGGACCTGTCGAATAAGATACAATACAAAGTTGGGGTGGCGCATTAGACGGTGAACTTGACCGCCAAGAGGGGGTTCAAGGTTAATGCCATGGCAACGAAAGTTTTTCGCTTTCCTTTTGTCCCAATCGGACGGAGTTTACAAGAAGTATCAAGAAGGGGTTTTGCAGGTCACAAAATCATGACGTCGGCAACTAAAAGGTAGTTGAACTGTGAGAGTTAAGTTTCACATGTATATCGGAATAACCAGACGAACTAGAAATCAAGAATTCAGCGAAGCGTAACAACCAGCACGTATGTATTCGAATTGGCGAATATGTACTGCATATGGAATATTAAAACAAGGGAATAATGAATAGAGCAATGAATAGAGTATCAGTCATGTTCATCACATCCGCCACAACTTGAATGAGCGTGTGGAGGTTCATAGTCCAGTGGTGGTCTTGACCGTAATCTTTCGAATCTTCTCGGAATGGAAACTTCAGGCTCTTCACAGGTTGCGTGTTCTTCAGATACGTTTTGTTCAGATACCGTAAGATCATCTACAAAGGACTCATTAGTATTTGAAACAGTAGGTGTGCCGTTAACAGACTGACCTCTGGTATTGAACTCAACCTGGTCAATGTGTCTCCGACGAAAAGAGAGATCAACCAAATCGAGAATTGTGACCATTCGTTCGCCATTTGATAAAAGCACTATTTCTGTAGCAAGTCGCAAATCATTACCCTTGAAAAATGTAACATCGGCCGTTTTGGCACCGTCAAGATTGTACGGAATGAATGGCGTTCCTGTATTGCAGTAGAAAATTATCAATCCCACGGTCCAATTCCACAAATGTAGTGAGAGAGTGTGAAATAATGGCAGACTTAAGTGTTCGGACAAAATTTTCAGCAAGTCCATTCGACTGGGGATGTCGCGTAGCAGTAAACAGATGTCAACATCCAAGACCATTCAACCATTCCTCGAGGACTTTTGCAGTGAAGTGTGTGCCGTTGTCAGTGACCAAAACAGTTGGTACACCTTCATGGCTGAACACTTTCCTCAATGCTTGCTGAGTGAATTCGGCACTTGGCGATTTAGTCAGAAAAATTTCAGGCCAACGTGAATATGCGTCAATAATGACTGAAGCATAGTATTTGCCGAAAAGGGGACCGCAGTAGTCGGCATGAACTCATTGAAATGCTTCACAAGTAACTGGCCACAGATACCACTGTTAAGACTTGTTATGAATCTTATGCACACATTTAACACAATTCTTAGCAGTATGTTTGATATCAGCATCCAGTTCCTGCCACCAGCATGACAAGCGTGCAAGGGATTTCATTTTATCGACACTCAGATGACCAGAGTATAAGTCTGCAAGAACAGCCCCTCGCTGAGTTTGTGGAATGACAACTCTATCCCCAAACCACAGCAAACCATTCGGAGTAACGAATAAGCTTTCGCGGCGACAGTAAAACGCAGGAAATCGGAGTCGTTCTTGCTGCGCCCAGCCACTTCGCAGTGCAGAAAAATGGGACGGAGCATTTGATCAGGTGAGCGAATCTTAAAGATCAGCAATCACAGCCGACTGGAAAGTCGGCGCTTAATTAAACAAAATATCACTTACAGTGGACGAACATTGAAGGTAGTTAAGTAGGTGAAATAATTCACTGAGCCTTTCGGAGTCTATATTGTACTTTTAGACGCAAAATTCGCGATAATCTCACTCTCATAAATGCTGTTTGCCATGCGCATCCTGCCTAACGGTACGAATACTGAATTCTGTGTTCTTGGATTTGTACAAGTGTTCTTCCTATTTATCATCGCGATAGACAAATTATTTTTGGATAACTTGCGCGGAGTTAGAGATGCATATGATGACGACCCATTCCCTTCGGTCAAGTTTTGTGGAAAACTGCGGTGAGGTAATTGACAAAGCATTCCAGGACAGTCGTGTCGTTGTTCAGAGCGTACTACTGAAGGATCCTAGCGGACGCACACGGCTAACATCTTGATGGCGGTATATGATGTCCGATCAACAAGTTAGATATTTTGGACGTCGACCTTGGCTGACAGCAGAATGAACATAGCTGGCTCAAACGATTGACATGCGTCTGTCCGCAATGATTGGTTATCTAAGCTGCTCCACGATCCCATCCATTCTCACTAGGAAACGTCGAGGGTCCCAAGTGGACGAGACGAAATGTTGAATTTCCTTTGGCGTTTTGATTGCAACATACGTCTCGGCAGGGCACACGGTGTTCAGCGATTTTTGAGGTCCTGAAACTGAAGGGAGATGTAAGTTAATTCATCAAAACTGTTTGCCATAAAAAGTTTTTGGAGGATGATATGTTGTTGATCAAATCCTATGATAGTACCAGGTTATCGTTTAGTTCGGCCTGCGACCGCACGCCAAGCAGGCAGTCTGATAGATGACCTGACGAACAAATAGCCAGGACCGCTAGCTCAATCTTTCCATACTGAACCGATGAAAGACTGTGCGAGGCATGCTAGCAAGAACGTGCCATTACAATGGTCATATATCGGTTCGCATGGGATAGTTTACTGCAAAGCCGAGTTTGCGAAATCACCACAAAGGAATCTCCGAGTGTCTTGCAAGTACCGCGGTGGTACGCCCACATTAACTACATTACAAAAGGACAAAAGATTTCTAATTGAGCGTGTACATATCGAGGTCGGAAGCTTGTGCGACGACCCTTGTACCGTCCACTTTATCGATAAGTCCAAAGAACAACCCAAGCCAGCTTGAGTTCGGCCCAAGAGGTTTCTTTCGGATATTGATGCAGTCGTTCTCAAGAACACTAGATAACGCATACTTAAAACCGGCTACTTTTGGATGGCTCCCATAGATAGTAAGGGAGATCCCATTAATTCAATGTGCTCGACCTAGATCCTCCAAAAGAGTTTCGTCTAGCCCGTTGGGTTCTTCGACCCTTCCACAGGGGCATGGTTTAAATGCCATTCTATTCGGGCCAGAAATTTCCACTTTTGCTGGTTTGTAATTTATCCTACAATCTTTGGAATACATATATGTTCCGCAATCTCTGTTAGCTTGATAATTTGCGTTTTTTCCTAGAGATATGAACATCAATATTATTTGGGCTATCACACCATAAAACATGCTCATTCACCCCACACCGTTGAAATGTCGAGTATGCTTTAGGATCAGCTGAGCTGACCTGCAACACAGTTAAGTCTTCCACCACGAACTCTGACGAATTGCTGAATGAAACCAAAAGACGAACTCAGAAAAGGATCTTGTTGCACGGAAATTGCCCGGAATCCCTATGGAGACTTTGTTCTATGGAACCGCAGTCCTATTTGCGAGCCACTCCTGCCAAATGAACGTTTCCCATCAGCTGTGTTTTCACATCCCACTTATGCAACCACAATGTGGCAGATAAAGATGATGACCAGATGCATGCAAGGGAAGGCCTCTCCAATATAGGCTGGGTTTCTTCACGAGACAAATGCCCCTTGATTGTGCTGGAATGCATATCCCTCATGGTGACTTCCAGTGTATCTCTCAGCATTCCAAACGAACGGCTTTTCGCAATAGGAGCCCTAGGATGGATGTACTAGCAGCAGTGTTCCCCTAGTGATCGGGGAGGTTAATAAATATACCTGTAAGAAACTTTCTTACTCTACTCTATGCTTATTTGTGTAAACAACGGGCAAACATCTGCTAAGTTGTGCACTGGCTCCCCCGTCTCGAATGTCTTGGAGTCATTGGCCCAGATTTTTCCACCGATCGGCTGGACAAATTTTGAGCAGTAGCGGGCGTTTGAGGCAGGCGGCTGACAAACTGGAGAAATATTTTCTCTGTAAAGCAAGCACTGCAGGGGCGACGAGCTCTCAGGGTCGTTGCTACACAATTCGTACTCCGTTAATTCCTGCAGCTAATGCCGTCAAAATGAATTACGTTCCGTTAGCAAACGTACTGAAACTGGTGACGTTTGCATGCGTCACACGAAATCCTCATCGTATATAACTCAACCTGGAGCTCTACGGCGTCGGTACTAGCGTTATGTTATTAGCTCATGGTTGTTGGGTAGCTCTTCCCTGGAGCGGAAAATTGGGACACATAAGGACCCCTGAGAGACACTGTGCTAGGATTCTATGCTTCGATTCAGGCGGACATCATAAAATGCCTTCTTTACAAAATGTTCTGTGAGCATATCTGTGCGCTTTCTGAACGGGACGGGCGCTGGGTAGGAAAAATAAATTTATCATATGCGTACTCACCTTGGAGACAAGCAGTATGATTGCCGCCACACAGCGGGCACAGTTCACCCTCACAAAAGTCACCGTGATGTCACGCAATCCGTTGCACGCCGGTGTTCGTTGCCACTGGTCGGCAGGTTATGAAGCACACCGAAACCAGATTTTGTGTCTCTTGATCACCACCCGGGTTGAGGCATCGAAACCGTGACCACCAACATGAGGTCAGCAGTCAACGACTTTAAGCCTTCGTGCGATAGCATTTACTCCCATGAAGTTTACTGCGTAACGACGGTCATGGTCTTTTCTGGTTCAGGCACCTTCAGTTTATCTGCCACCCAGGTAAGTTGTTTTTTTCAGGCCACAGAAAGTTGATGGCTGTGGCTTGGAAAATTTGTGAATGTTATCCATGCTGTGTTCTAGACGCACATCCAAAATTTCCACTATACAGTGGCTTGAAAATAAATAAATAAATGAAATGGAGTTTTAACTTTTGATGGTAATTGTTGGAGCAAATAAGATCGCCCCACGCGACCGCAGTTCTATTAGGAGTTGTTTAAATGGATTCGGAGTGCACTGTGGGCGATGCCGGTGGCTTTGCACATTGTCTCTGTGAAGCTGGTGGGAAATTCTATACAAAAGCTGGATTCTTCACGTGTTCTCTTACGTATTAGATTTAGAAATGATCCAAAAACGACTTGAACAAAAAGCACACCCATTACGTCAACACAAACGCAAATCGAGGTGGCCGTTCGCGGCCTGCAAATGAAAAATTCTTTTGTGGTTGTGGCAAGCGTCCCGCCGAAGCCAAGGAATTCGTTTTTATGATGGTTTGATGTCTGCCAATATACCGAGCTACCAATAGTGCCTTTAGATAAAATATTGGGTTTGTGGGGAAAACAAGCGGACAGCACAATAAGATGGTCACTGCGCAAATTAAGCGGACTGAAATGGTTCAGGGGGTAACACGCTCGTCTGGAAAATACAGTAGATATAGTAGACTACAGGCAAGCCATAAGGCTGGGTATGGTAGTCGACGTGCCGTCATCGGGACGTCATACTTCGGTTCGTGGTCAGCCCCATACATGGACATTTTGGATGGGCCGTTTTTGGTTGCCATTGTAGTTAGGATATTCTTGGGTCTATTGGGGGTTCACGGTGGTTCATTGCTGGCGTTCATAAGAGGTAATAAGACAGCCATATCTTCATTGGGGACTCAAAATTGCAAAAAGTGTCTTAAAGGTTTGCCAAAAAGTGCCTTGCTTTGAATTAGAAAGCCGCCCGAAATAAAAGACGGTCGAAAGTTGCCCAAGTTTTCAAGTACTTCAATGAGGCCCGATTTCAAGTACGGCAATCGATTTTTACGCGCACATAATAGGTATGTGGCCAATGCCAACTGATGTAGACATGCAATAGCTAGAGTGTGCACAATAAAGTTAGTTTGGAGCTTGCACTGACATGAGATCAGAGGTAATTAGCGGTGTTCCGTGTTTGTAAGATGAACTGACCTCCGAACTGAGACGTTACAGCCCAAAGAAATGCATAGAGCTTTTAAAATCGGTTGCCTCTGAGGAGTCATACTGTGTGCATTTGATGAGTATCGTAGCATCTTTCCTCTCTATCAGTAGATTTTTCAATCCAGTTGGAGAACGTTCGGGATATACGCCAGGGCGAGCTCGGTCCGGAAAAGGGCGTCCGATAAAAGTTACCTCCATTTTTTCAACCTTCACTCATTCCAGAAGACGGATTATGAGGGTCATCACGCGGAAGACGTACATTCTGGAGAGGGGGCATGCGATTGAAGCGAGAGCTGTCAACCGTGCAACCTTTCGCATCGTCGTGGACAAGAAGTGTGGGAGTGACCGACATGTCACAAAAGCTTCCGTACAAAAAATTGTGTCCGTGGAGAGCGCCCTTTCTCATTTCCTCCCTAATTTCGTAAGCGGGGAGATGGCCGAACAAACGTTGAGTTGTCCTCTGGACCCGGTTTTCAAATATCTTCCGGCAAAAATCTTGTCGAGCTGGAGTATGCAGACATTAATCTCATCTCTGAAGAGGACGGAGAGCCGCAGGTGCTTTTGGATGAACTGACTGAAGACATGCTGTCCTTTGGAGTGCAGTTTGTACGCACAGTGTCACGTCATCATAATGACGTTTATTTCAAACAGGTGGGTGACGCACCGTCAAGCATAGTCATAAGATTTCAATCAATAAAGCGTAAGTTTGTTTATGGTTGCATGTAATTTAACAAATGGGCGATGGGGTACAGTCAGGAGACGGGAGTGGTTTGCTATCAAACTGGGTATAGCAGTGTCTTGCCAGTTTTCCACTGAAATGCGTTGGTTTCTGGACAGCTCCGAAACGAAATTCATGTTTGAGGTGACGGCTTGGATGTGCTGTTCTTTAAGGAATGTGATATATTCGGTTGGTCGAGGAGATCCTCAGAGGTGGAATAAATATTATGCGAGATCGCAGGTATTTCCCTAATCCGGTTGGTAGGCAGTGTGCGTTTTATATACATTCGAAGTTGCATTAGTTTTGATTGTAATGTGACAGATGAGGTCAATGCACGAGCCTTCAATGCTCAGGTTGCGTTTGCTAATCTGAAACACCTACGGCATCAGTGCAGTATATCCGTGAATTTCAGGTAACGTGCGTATCAGGCTGCAGTGCGAGCTGTTCTGTTACATGTCTGTTAGACATGGACAGTTTGAGAAGTGGAACCAAGGCGTTTTTAGGTGTCTGACAACGATTGTCTGAAAACAATAACTCGTGTGGGTCGGTGTTGGAAAATGCGTGAGTCGCCAGCTAAATAGCAATTTCCTGGTTGTGCACCGAGCAGTTCCGCTGGAAAATGTGTCCTCGCAGCCTCCCGCCAAATGATTTCCGTTAGGTGAGGCAGTTGGATCGTATTCAGGCTCAGCTATCTTACTAGCTTATTTATTCGGTATAGTCGACATGATTTCGGGAATAAAGATCGGTTGCAATACTTCGATATTAACGATGGGTTGAATGAAGCCCGAAGGCCCATATTCGGTATAGTCGACATGATTTCGGGAATAAAGATCGGTTGCAATACTTCGATATTAACGATGGGTTGAATGAAGCCCGAAAGAAGGCCCATTGTTGGTTGGATTGCTAATGTGGTAGAGTAAATGACAGATACGAATTTAAAATAAAAAGACCTAGCCGTTGATTTTATGAGGCTACAGTATATTGATATCAGAGAGCAGAAATAAAACGAAGTTGATATTTAGCGCACTAAACGAGCGGATTTAACACCAAGGACCCGTCCATTCACTAGAATTTCGCTACGGTTGCATCCATGGGTGCACGTTTGAAGGTGCACTTGTGGCTTTTGGATCCCAGGACTCAAGTTCATACTAATTGGTCTCACGACAGACAAGAATACACCCCTCTGTAGCTTTACCTTCGTCGCACCCAATATAACATATGGCTGCCGAATCCCACTACCGAATCATCGGTGTACCCACGGGTCCCTTGTTGTCACATATTGTACTAATTCAGCAAGTAGTGAGTTTACCTTTATACCAGTAAGTCTCCAGGTTCGGCAAGGAAACCGACCGGGAATCGTGGTCAAAGGGATTTGTTTGGCACTTGGTGAATTGGCCACTACAGCATTCTTTAATTACTTGCTTTAAGTGATATAGCGAGCACCAAAGAACGCTAAAATATGCTGAAGAGGGACTTCATGTTTTATCTCGTGTGAGCCGGTAGCCAAATGCGAATCAGTGATGGCCCGTGACCTTCAGATTTCAATCAATTAAAATAATGCTACGAGCAAAATGTCACCGGAGAGTGCAAATGGATTAGACTAGCTCCACGGTTAAGTCACAACTTCGAAAACCCTATAGTTAAGGCGGAAATAATTTGGGTATGCTTCTAGTCAGTGGAATTCCCCGTTGCCCGATAGGTTGTGATTGGACAACCACCGTTAGTAGATGGAGAGGCAACCCAGGAAATTATCTCAGACTAATATTCCCTCTGCCTGGAACAGACTTGTCCCTGAATATGGAGAACAAATGGACGTTAGAAAACCTCATTGCCTAGTAGAAGCATAGGTGTCATCCGTCTACGAGTACTTGGGTGCTTGCGCATCGTCATCATCGACAGCATGACGTCAGTGATCAAAACCGGCGCTTCAATATTGACTTTATGTTTGCGCATAAACTGCTAATTAGTCAAAGTAGACATGCCTCACCCTGTTGGTTCCAACGCAGTGATGGTGCAGCCTTAGCCCTAAGTGCCTCAAGGCGAGGGAGGAAACATATGTAGCCGTTCATGGGACAACGTTTAGAATGCAACCGTCGCCATACAAGATTTCCCTTTGATAAAAATGGTGCAACATGTGCGTCTTATACCGTTGCATGAGCCGTTAGGCGTGCCGCGAAATTTCCTGTACTGTATCTTCTAGCGTGTCTGAGTGTCGCGCCCACCATTGCAAGCGGTGTTTTTCAGGGGGATGCTGATCACGTTGCCAAAATGGACCATCCTAGATAATGCGTGCACAGACCATTTACAAGTGACGTACAACCACTTGGCCTTGGTATACAATAAAACTGTACGCCGGCGCAGCAAATGTAGATACTTTCGAAACCTGCGTGCCGTAACCGAATGGCATTGTACAGTGAAGCCATGCGGCAGAATATTTGCCGACTGTTCACAGTTTCTCTGTTGAAAATAAATGTGTGATATATAAGACGTACGTGCTTACTTGATCACTTTGCAAATGTGAAAACAGTACAATATGCCTTAGCAGCCGAACACCGCCTTGGCCGTCCGCATTAGTGCGCCCTATTTGTTCTTGATAAAAGCCTCCACTTGGCAGTGTTTGCGCACTATTTCCCCGAACAAGACAAAAGGCCGGCGCGTAGGGGAAAACTGTTAGCTTTCCACAGGGCGTACATAACTGGGCGTCCGGCGCCCGTGCCACCTGTGACCAGGATGGTGTAAATCTTGTACCCACAGGTCAGCTGTTGGTTATACTAAGATTTACACAAAATGCAGTGTGGCGTGTATTTCACTGACAACTACTGCATCTGGAAACTGTCATTTGGAGAGGGATGTGTGCCCACGGTGCCCCTTCTCTGACTGCAGCCCAAACACACATCCAGACTTACGACTGTTTGCTAGGACCGAAAGCATATAATCTGCTACCACATAACCCAATTATCCGCCACTTACTTAACACGACATTTCCGGCGGTAGTCGTATATGTCCTGAGCAGAGAGGAGCTTGTGCAATCAATCGGTTACAACTGCCGCATTTCACACGGCGACTTTCAATCATCCCGTAGGGATCTGCGGGTGCTCGACGGTTGTTTGGTTGGCTGTCGGTTAACCGAAAGCCGTTCGTCCAAAACATTTTTCACGTTATGATAATTAGGGATAAGATAGCAAGATAACAAAAGATATTAATAATGATAACGTATATTCCCCACTTGTGGGTGGCATACCGTCTGGCATGATCATGCGTTTACAGTCAGGCTGGGGTGTGACAGGGGGACTTGCGGGTAGTGAGGGTTGCGTGAAAGGGGGACGATGTCATAAACAGTGGGAAGTACTCGGTTAAATAATAATAATGTTTCTTTTGCAACTTGTAGGGATCAATAGGCATGAGGTCCGACTAATTCACAGACTCGGTCACCTGATATGGACTAAAACTGTAAAGCCATTTCTGGCCATGAGTGACCTTGGGCGGTTGAGAAAATGGCCGGAGTCGGAACGAGCAAAAGTGGAGGGGGAGATTGGATAATTCGAATTGGGCGAACATGGCAAGTTTAGTCTCAAAAATATGGTGCAATCTGAGAACAAGAGGTGGTTCCCCTGCATCTTGTAAAAGAAGGCACAAAAGAGCCGGTGTTTCGCGTACTGTTTGATGATAGAAAATGCTCTCAGCTTACTAGCTTCTTCACATCCCTAGATAATCGTATGGTTTTGCTGGCCTTCTGATGGTGCTTTAGTTAATGGTCAAACTGACAAGTGCCCCATGGTTATCCGTAATATATTCCTTTCAGGCCTGCTCATATTACGTGAGGGATGAAAACCGGACAGCCTCCAATTTCTCAACAAATGCGTCTGAAGCAATTTCTGAACCCCAGCACGCAGCTAGCTAGAAGCACACCCAAAATGTTTTTACCGAAACTATAGAACTTTCGAAGATGTGACTTACGAGAGTCGGTCTAATCTGTTTGCACTTTCCGGCAATATGTTTCCGATATCATATTGTTTAAGTGAGCCAAACTTCAATAGCACGGACCATCACTGGTTCGCATTTTTTACTGGTTTAAAAAGGACGAATTACGGGGTTGCACCTTGGAATATTTTGACACTTCAGTGTTTTTTAAGAATAAGATAATATCTACAAGAAATTGTGCGGTAAAGTTTGTTTGCTCTGTGCCCTTTAGATCTACGGATGAAATGAATTTGTCAAGTGAAATGGACGCAATATGGAGCTCACCCGCCACCAAGTATAAAAGCATCAGACAGCTGTATGAATTTCACAGCGGCGATGCAAAGGCCATTTCTGTGGGTGACCCCCCTTCCCATATATACATAACTAGCCAGTGAAAAATACAGATAAATTTCCAACGCAACGATATCACTTCTGGTAGGAATGTGAACAACCATAGGTGGAATACTTCATAAATCGGAATTAAAATGATTGAAACTGCGTGCATCTGTTGCAGATCACCATTATAAATATAGCCGTTGTCACCCACCCTACCTATCGGAATACTTCATAAATCGGAATTAAAATGATTGAAACTGCGTGCATCTGTTGCAGATCACCATTATAAATATAGCCGTTGTCACCCACCTCGACTACCTATCGCAATCGCTGGGCCCGTGTCAATGTGCCGCGCTGCTTATGAGGCCCCTGCCATTCCTGGTAGCCCGATCCAGTGGCCAGCGTCCGTTCGTCATACTCATAACCGCATTCGACGTCGCCTACCCCGAATACTTGTAGTGATTTTCGGGCCAGCGTCCACAATCGTAGCCTATCATAAAGCCCTAACTAAACAATATGGACTAACCCAACGACCAACGGCGGTCCTCTGTAAACACATAAGTCCTCCGTCTGCTGTCAGGGCGCGCCCAGACAGAATAAAAAGCACATGTGCACAGAGTGACGCATCCCCAAGATCACCATCGGTTCGGCACGTCCGGAAAGTAGGTGAGTCGGTGGCTCCCACCAAACACGGCCTAGCAATACGCGACCAGTGTAGTGGGCCTGAGATTGTTCACGACCGGAACACCACCACTGGCTGTATGGAGCGAACAAGTGAACGAGCATATTTGGCCGTTTAGTCATCCTATATATTTACGCAGAGGCTCTGTAAGTTTTGTGCTGGCAATACAGCCCTGTCCCCAGTTATCCGTCTTCTCCCTATCGCGTAGTCTGGCAGGCTCAGTGCAGGCGTAACCCAAATAGCTCGGTCGCCGCGACATCTGCTTAAAAAAGCGAACAACCGTTCTTGGCAAGCCACGTTTCCAATAGTTGGTTGCATCTGTACGAACATAGCGTGTAGGCAACCCAGTTCTCCGTTTCGGGGTGCCGCCTTCACTCGACAGTCTCTGAAAGGGAACACTTATAATGACCTACGGCTAATATACATCTCCCGCGATATCACTGGAAAGAAAATTAATCAAAGGTGTAGTGACCAGCGCACCAAGCGCATAATAATTCCATTTGTCCACAAATTCCGATGGGCTTCCACGCTGATGTTACAATTAGAATGTTAAACTCATTATTTGCCCATTTAGTCCCACTGGTCAAAACGAGGGAGCCGTGTGTACATCGATGGTTCGGTAGTGGCATCCAGCAACATCATTATTGGACACAGAAAAGCTGAAGCCAAAGGAACGCATGCTTGCCGGTCGTTAAACCAAATGGTACAGCACTGAGACCTAGGATCCATGGACCGAATTCTTCCTCAAGCATGCACACATGCAGTCGTAATAGTGGCATCCAGCAACATCATTATTGGACACAGAAAAGCTGAAGCCAAAGGAACGCATGCTTGCCGGTCGTTAAACCAAATGGTACAGCACTGAGACCTAGGATCCATGGACCGAATTCTTCCTCAAGCATGCACACATAGATGCAGTCGTAACGAAGATCCCATGGGTTGGCGTGTTGCACAAGCTCTAGCCAATACATGCCTCAGTGATCCCATTAGCCCACACCCGTTCGCACCGACCGCATACCTATTATATGCGCCTGAATATCGATTACCTTTTTTTAAATCAGACAATAACGTCTCATTGTGGTAGTTAGGAATTTCAACCTCTTTTGGCTGCAAGCTATTTCGGGCCGCGGTCTAACTCATACGATGGCGCTTTTTAGCAGACATCTAGACACTTTATCCAGTGATGAGTCCCAAATATGGATACGGCTGCCTTCCCAGCTCGTTTGTTTGGTATTCGAAGGACCCAAGAATTACCCCCATCCACAGTCGGTTTTATTTGTCACGATTGCTTGGCATATCCAAACTACAGTGGCAACTTCAAATGAATCACCCAAAGTGTTTATTTACGAACCCAAGTACGACGCCGCGATGTCGGTGCCGAGAGTGTCATACCCAGTGCGGTAGCTTGCCCGTTGTCCATCACACTCCCAATATTTCCAGGACATCGTGTTACGGTGGCCCGCAAGACCGTCCAGTTTGTGGATGAAATTGAAAACCCTGGCCATTCTTTTGTGCTATCAGCTTGTGCTACCCGTAAACTCATTATTTCATCCGAAGGCAATATGAAGGTGTCGGTATACTAGTGTAGATCAAAGCTTTCCATGCGCCTGATACGGCTTGTAGGCAAAAAACACACTAGCTGTAACGAATTCCTTCACTTCGTTATGTGGGACGTCGGCCATGGCCATATATTTTCTCTGTACGGCTTCTCCCAATTAGCTGCTCCACTGTCTGGTTTAGTCCATCACCAAGGCGTCGTGGTTTTCAAAACTTAAATTCCATTTTGCGAATACTGAGCGCACAGTAAATGGCACCGCAAATTTAAAGATAAACTAGCGGTGATACTCAAGAGAAAAAATTAATTAAAACAAACAGTGACAAAACGAAGTTATATTAGGGTGATTGGAGCCATTGCACGACCGAGTATTATCTCTGTGACTGAAACATTGCTCACAGATAAAACTCCTGACTCGGCCATCTTAATCCCTCGCTATGACACTTACCGTTCCGATAGGAAAAACTCAAGGAGCGGTGGCTGTGCGATCTATTCCAAGTCAGGACTTCGTGCAACCCCATTTGACGAATCTTCTCGGGAAGGGATTCCAGAGAACATATGGGTATCCATAGAAAAGACCAAACGACCTGTACTAGTAGGTTGTATCTATTTAGCACCTGCCCCTCCCCCGCCTCTATTGCAGATCTTTTTCGTATCATCTCCACTGCGCATGCCCTTCTTCATCCATCTAAACTTCTGTTGAGTGACTTCAACTTGCCGGAAATCTCCTGGTCCTCTGCCGTTGGCTCCGCCAGTTACACCGCGCTGCTTGCGCAACTTGGTGTAGGGGGGTGGGCCCAAATTGTGCGTTGTCCCACTCGCGGCCCATATACTCTGGACCTAATATTATCCAACGATGGCCGTTTGGCTACAGCTGCAGTTGGCCCACGCTTCCCAGGAAGCGACCACTGTGTTGCCTCTTGCAACGTAGTCACTTACGGCCAAGCTGCTCCTCTGTGTCCATCCATGTTTCATCTCTTCTCACCGGATATTTTGCAACCTTTTTCGTCCACTTTGGTTTCCCAAGATTATAATGACTTCTTCCTGTCGAGAAATACACACCGGGTCAGCTTTTCACCTTGTTTCTCCTGTAAGGCGTTTTCACACCCGGCCACGATAGGTTATTAAAAACCTTGGATGCCAAAATACAGCGGGCTAGTAGAGAATATCGGAAATCTCAGGATTTCTCACTGCTTATTCTCATCAACAAACTCTCTGCTGACCGAGAATCCTTGCGGGTATCTCTTGAACGCCGAGAAGAGAACTCCGTCCTCAGATCTCCCTTCCAATCCAAATCACTCAGCCGACTGTTCCGTAAGCGTTGCACCCTAAACGGCCAATCATGGCCAGCAACGGTTTCCAGTTTTAGTTCATGCCACCTGACTGTCTTTGATCTAGTCGAACCTCATGCCCATTTTTCCCAAAAAGTTGCGAAATAACCTATTATTGCTATATCATTAGGTGTTCCCCACTGTTTGTGACACTGTCCTCTTTTTGTGCAATCCGCACCCCCACAAATCCCTCAGTCATGCTCCATTCTGACTGTGAAACTATGATCATGCCAGACGGTATGCCACCCATAAGTTGGGAATAAACACTATTATTATTACTTGTCTGCGTTCCATAGACAGTGGGCTTATCACTGATCCTGTCAACATAGCAGACCATTTAAACGCTTACTTCGCCAGCTGCCACTCACCCTTTACTCCTAACACCAAACACATACCCACAGCTGTTTACCTCCAAAGTGTGAACGGCCAGGACAACCACCCGACTATCAGTAACGTAACCATCTCCCAAGCTGATGTTTCTTCTCTTCTTCTGAAGATTAAGGACTCTGTTGTGCCAGGGGCCGACGGCCTCCCACCACGTATCCTGAGACAAGGCGTCCAAGATATCGGAATCCTTGTAGTAAATCTTTTCACCCACTTTATAAACTATGGAATGGTCCCCTCCCAGTAGAAGAAATCACCCGGATTATAAATCCGGATGTAAACAAACTCCTACCAACTACAGGGGAATCCACCATACCTCCCTCCTACTGAGAACCCTTGAAAGTCTGGTCACACACCCGTTAATCAGGTTTCTCCTAGCTACAAACGCCATAGATGACCGACAGTACGGATTCCTATCTCAAAGATCCGTAAATGGCTGCCAGCTTCACTTCTTTGAGACCGTCACAGCAGCCTACGACCCTGGATACTCCATTGTAACCGTCTATCTGGACATCCAAAAAGCCTTCGACCGATGGAAACTTATTTCAGTGGTTCGCCTCCTATTTATCAGACAGGAGGCAAATGACGCAAATTGGGGACATACAACCATCTCCACTACCGATCACTAGCGGAGTTATCCAAGGAAGCGCGCTTTGCTCCATCCTTTTCTTACTGTACATCAATGACATCTTCGCCGCCACATCCCATGGTAAGGCTTTCCTCTTCGCGGACGATATAAAAACCGCGTACACGTTCCCCTCCTCTGAAAAAGCCCTTGCTTTTCACTAGATTAAGCAAGACTTAGATTCACTGACTCGCTGGTCAAACGAATCTTGCCTAGGCTTCTCCACTGCAAAATCCTGTATAATTTCCTGCCGCTGCTCTCTCCCGACTGACGCTTTCACAATTAACGGAAATCCTATCGCCTATTCCATGGAGATCAAAGATCTCGGCGTCCGATACGCCTGCACTTTTAGCTTTTCCCACCAGGTACAGTTCCAGACTGCAAGAGCACGCAGGCTCAGCTCTTTAATACTGCGCTCCTGCCACCTACCAGACACAATGGTAGCAATCTTTAAGCTACGCATACGACCAATCGTCGAATTCTGTCCCACATTCTCCTCCCTTTACGCCCAAAGTTCCAGACTCACAATTGAAATTGTCCAACGCTCATTTACGAAAAAGCTCTTTCCCCACTCAAACCTCCTCTCTTACCGCTTCTGTTGTCAAATCCTAGGCCTCGAACTACTGTGACTTAGACGGTTAAAATTGAATCTAGCTCTCTTACACCGTCTGCTACATACGAACGCTTTTATAGCGGAGGCTAGACCAAGTATAATCTCACAACCTCGTTATAGACTCCGTAACCCCTGCAATCTCTCAGTGTGTCCCCCAGCTCGTACAATTCTACGCCACTACTTCCTTCTGGTTTATTACGCTCGCATCTGGAACAGCCTTCCTGAACAACTGCGAAGCACAACGCCTCACCTTACTTCTTCTGAGTCTGTAGACAAATTCCTTACCTGTGAAACTGCTGCCGCCCTACTTAATACTCGAATTCCCTCTAACCTCCTCTACGAATCAGGTCCAGTGCGCATTTGAGTTTAGCGAAGTTAGCGGTCAAGTAAAGGATCCTGCTATCACCTCTTCCTATCCTCTTGACCCGCTTTAAGCTAATGAAAAAATTAAATGTCAACTCGTTCAAAACATGCAGCGGTACTGGCGTGGCCGTATTAATAATAATAATAGTAATGTTTATTCCCAACTTGTGGGTGGCATACCGT
>NW_008751884.1:66297-70586 GCF_000715545.1 Opisthorchis viverrini | reverse complement strand
TTAGTGGTATAATCAAACTCTCTGGGAGGGGTGAGCTCCGTTGGGAGTGAGCAGGAATCCTCTGCGTTGGCTGTAGTTGAAGGGGGTTTGGAGTAGGAAGTCGAGGTACAGCTAAAGGTTGTAGAGGTGGGGGTGAACGTGGCTTCGGGTGGGGTGGAGGCTGTGGTGGAGTAGGTGGTTGCTGAAAAGGGATCCTATTTCCCCGTGCCAACTTACACCTCGCACAAGTCTAGTCCTTACACCGGATTACTCTATTGACTGTTTAGCGTTTATTGTCTTCGGCAAAACCCTACTCTAACTCTAATTGGACATTGTTAATGGCCTGTTTGTTTTCCATTTCCCCAATGAACTTATGCCTCATCCTAGTCCAGTCCCCGCCCCGGATTACTCTATCAGCTCTGTCTAGTAACTGATGGTCACAGCCTGACTCTAACGTTGCACCATGGTGCGTTCGCACACCCCCACCCCTCCAGTAGCACGGGTGCGTCGCCCATCGCCAGTGGTTCTGAGTCTGGCCTTTCAAATTCAGGAAATCAAAAAAGTACTGTTGACTTCTGTTTGTTGCTGGTGTTGGGCCCGCCTCGGTCGAGTTATCGATCTGGCAATGCCATAAACCACAGATGAATAAACTGGCCTCTCATCTGTGAAAAAAACAGTAATAAAAGTTCACTTGGGATAGACCAAAGATACTCTGCAAGTGCCCATGGCCTACACCGGCGAGCATAGCTGTATCTGCCTTCGTCACAACAGATGCTACACCGCATCAAAGCCCATTCCGTCATCCAAACAGAGAATACATCTACTCATCGCTCCCAGTGATAGGCACTGACTAGTGGCAGATACTTGCTATGCACCATCTACAGATTAGAGCTGATAGCAGTGCTTCGGGAACTAGTGACTATTTCTCTTGCACACACTTTCTCTCCTGGTATAACCCAACTCATGTAATAAACACCAGATCGGCCAGCTATTTTAGAAGTCCACTCCCGCCAGCCTTTATGCATCTCATTCCCATTCCACAACTCTACGCACTTCTATCGGCATTTACTAGACACCTTGCAATGTAATATCGTATGTTAGAAAACTCAACCCTTGGTCGCTAGCCTCCTAGGTAAAAATTTTTCTAGTTCCTACTCCATATAATCACTTGCCTTCACCCTAATTTCAGCAGGCGCCAAGTTTTTCCCCCTGTGTTTATTAATGCATATTATCCTACTTACATCCCCACAACTTCACCATGTTTTGCGAATCTCCTCCCATCCCATCATCTTCCCAAGCTTTGAACTTCGGAAGTACCCGTTTTGGACGACCTGGTTAGCTGATACCCACTCCACCTGGCCTATGATCTACAACTCTGGGATCGCAGAGCGAACCACAAATAACCCTGCAATCCCATATCGCCCTCGTTCCACCTTGTCCCCCTGACCAGGCTGAAATGAATACCACTGCCCAGTGAACTACACACCCCAGTCGAATGATCTCAAATGCGACGTTCATCACGGGGCTGTCCAAAAACTGAAGCATCTCGGGCCAATGATGGCACGGCACTGCCATACCCAGTTTGATAGCACACCCGCAACTGCTCCATTCCTCCTCCCAAACGAGCCCACTTGCCTATGCGATTCATTGACCCCAACCACCACCACGACATTCATTCCAACCTGTTGGACTTCTCGTTCGAATCCAACCACCTTTGTGTCCTCATCCAACTTAACCCCAGAACTTAACGCTCCTACAACAGTGCAACCAGTGGGTCTGCTTGTTCTCAGATTGCACCCTACTTTTGAGACTAAACTTGCCATGTTCTCCCAGTTCGAATAATCGCATTTCTACCTCCACTTTATCTCGTTGGGACTCCGGCCATTTACCCAACTGCCCAAGGTCACTCGTGGCCAGCAATGGTCTTCCAGTTTTAGTTCATGTCAACCGACTGAGTCTTTGAATTAGTCGGGCCTCGCCTACACGTTGCGAAAGAAACCTGTTATCATTATTTAATCGAATACTCCTCATTGTTCATAACGTTGTCCCCATTTTGCGGAATCCCCCCCCCCGCAAGTATTTTGGAGAAAATGCATTACGCTTCAAGGCGCGGCTCCCTGGAAATGTGAGTGGCCGTATTTTCAAAAGAATTCAAATTTCAGGTTCCCCGCTAAAGTAGCAGATATATTTCGGTATCCACCTCTCGAAGGTGGAAGGGAGAATACTGAACTAAAGGAAGTAATTCAACTTATACCCGTATTTGGTTCTCCACTTAGGTTGCATGGTAATGCGAATTGATGACTTGTGCGGGTGCTTCAACTCACAATGCCGAACCGGATTTCACTGACAGCGTGAGGCTCGATGCGAATTCTGATTGGCTCATTGCCGAGATCTCGAATACTGTTAAATGGATAATTGAACAGGCTTTAAATCGCTTGGCGGTTGACGAAGTAGTGTGATTAGCTTGATAAGTTGTGTGAAGGGCAGTCCATCGAAATTGTTTAAAAGTACAACATTTTTGCCCCCGTCCTAGATAACGCGATGTCGTTTAACCCACAACTGACCTTCATACAATATTTGTCAATAATCTTTTAGCGCGTCCATTCAAAAAGCCCCTCGCAACCTATGTAATACGCATTTTGCATACACCATTACAGTCACTTGTCTAATGAGCTAGACCTTTAGTGATATATTTGATGTTTGAATTTGTTGGGACCGCCACAAAAATTATTTGGCTGTTTCGATGGAGCAGATAACTACAAACGAACGATGCTAGCTGGTTAGTAGAAAGTCCCAACCGATAATTAGTTTTTTTCACCTGCTTGATAATCTCATGTAAATTTTTTCTACTGTTACCCATTTGAAACATACCTATCCCGGCTGTCGGACCCTCCAGCGCGATGATTGGACCATTTCCCAGATCACTTGAATTCTCAATACACAGGGCCGAAACCCTCCTCTAGATCTCGCATTACCTAGCCGATGCCTCAGGCTAGCGGTGGAAAGCCTGCGAATACGAGTATCCACACTCCGGTCGCACTGTTGTGAATGGAGGGTGGTTAAGAGCGTTGTATCACTCTCTAACCGCCTCTCGCGATAGGTTGGGCTCTGGGAGCGAATAAATTGGACGGACGTATTGTCCTGGCTCCAAGTGGATGTTGGGGAAATGTTCACGGAGAGTAGGCCATAAAATTACTATGGGAAATGAAAGCGCCTGATGCACTAAGTGCGCTCCCTCCTGACAGAACCCGGGGACCCACAATTGTGGATCTTAAGATCCTGCACTCAGGGGGTTGGAAACGGGACAGGAAATGGTGTGTGCTGTCACTTCCTAGTTTGACGACCAAGCTGTCGTGCGCTGGGCCGATATCGGGTGACGCCGAAGCGTCGTGACTCGATCCCGCTGATGGCGTTATTATTAGTTTTCCTTGAGCACATGGGACCTCTTCGCTCTCAACCCCCTTTTTCGACTCTTCACCAAAGTTTTCTCTCAAGTTTATATGACAGCTTAGCATCAGTATCACCGGTGTATTACTGTTAATGTTGATGAGCTTTGCTGAGGAATGTTGATTTGTCTGAAGCTTGAATGCATGAAATGAAGCTTTAAAATTAGGTTAGCCTGTGGATGGAGGTCTGAGAGGTCTGTAAGTTCTAGATACTTCTGTGATTAAGGCCTTAGCCTGACCTGGGCCTGGGCAATCTGGCAATATATCGACATATTGGAAGGACTGATCAGCCCTCGTACTTCAAATGACATGGCATCTAGGGATCAAAGGGGCGTTACAGCTGAACGATTATTATTATTATTATTATTATTATTATTATTATTATTATTATTATTATTATTATTATTATTATTATTATTATTATTATTATTATTATTATTATTATTATTATTATTATTATTATTATTATTATTATTATTATTATTATTATTATTATTATTATTATTATTATTATTATTATTATTATTATTATTATTATTATTATTATTATTATTATTATTATTATTATTATTATTATTATTATTATTATTATTATTATTATTATTATTATTATTATTATTATTATTATTATTATTATTATTATTATTATTATTATTATTATTATTATTATTATTATTATTATTATTATTATTATTATTATTATTATTATTATTATTATTATTATTATTATTATTATTATTATTATTATTATTATTATTATTATTATTATTATTATTATTATTATTATTATTATTATTATTATTATTATTATTATTATTATTATTATTATTATTATTATTATTATTATTATTATTATTATTATTA